>NC_056726.1:1349269855-1349407355 GCF_019279795.1 Protopterus annectens | reverse complement strand
CTTTGTGAGGTATTTTTGCAGCCTTTCCAGTTATTGTAGATGTCTTGTGAGGTACATACCAAAAGGGGCATTGTACTCTATAATGGGTCTAATGAGTGATGAGTAGAGGAGAACAATGACCTCTTTTTTTCTGGATGAGAAACCTTTTGTGATGAGGTGTGCCACGTAGAAGGATTTCCTGACCACTGTGGTGATGTGATTATCAAAGGAGAGACTACCGTCCACCTGTGTCCCAAGGTCTCTTATTACACTTTTGGTGTTAAGTAGACTACCGCTTATGTGATAGTTCATGGGTACAGAGTTTTTACCAAAGGGGATGACAATGCACTTTTTGGCATTGAGCTTGAGACCATGGCTTTGACACCAGGCATCTGTCTCAGTGAGGCCCTTTTGTAGGATGTCCACATTGTTAGGAATTTCGATTATGGCTCCTAGTTTGCAGTCATCTGCAAATTTAGTTAGTCAAAGACCTTCTGTCTTAGCCTGTACTTCAGAGAAGTAGAAACCAAACAGGAGAGGACCCAGGACCGAACCCTGTGGTACTCCACTTGTCACTGGTCTGAAGTCTGATTTGGAGTCTGCTACTTTCACAGTGTGGGTTCTGTCAGTAAGCCAGTTGGCAACCCATCTTGTGACATAGGGATTTATACCTAGTTTAGTGAGTTTATCTATAATTCCAGAGTGGGGGATGGTGTCGAATGCCTTGGCGAGTTCTAGATAGACTGTGTGAACCACCTTACCCTCATCTATGGCTTTGGTGACTACTTCAAAGAAGTCTATCAGGTTTAGGAGACATGATCTGCATTTTACAGACCCGAACTGTGTGGGGTCCAGAGTTTGGAGATCTCCAATGTCTTTGTTCATGAGTTCCATGATGACATGTTCCATGGCCTTGCAGACCAGGTTCATCAGGCTAATGGGGCGGTAGTTCCTGGGGTCTGTTGTGGCCTACCTTTGTGGAGTGGGATAACCATTGTGGTGTGCCATTCAATGGGCACAAAGCCTGAGGTGAGGCTATGTTTGAACATGGTACTTAGGTGGGGTACCAGTTCATTCTGCAGTTTGTGTAGAAGGCAGACTGGGATGTTGTCAGGTCCCAAGGATGCTGTGTTCTTGGCTTTGGAGAATGAAGTTTTTACCTGTGCAGCTGAGATTACACAAACTTTGCATTCTTCTGGTATAACGATGTGCCCTTTAGGGGGTGAGAGGGGGGTAAAATTAGCACTGAACCTATCTGCCAGGATGTTGGCAATATCAGTTGGTTCTGTATATTTAGTGTCATTGTGCTGTAACTCAGAGCAGATCTGAGTGTTGCCATTGAGATTCTTGACATAGCTATAGAATGCTTTGTGGTTGTCTTTAGTATCAGTGGAGATTTTGTTTTCCTAACTAGCTTTGGAGGATTTTATGAGGGACCTCAGCTTCTTACTGAGGCTGACCAGAGAGTTCCTCCAATCATGGGATTTTACTCTTTTTTGCGACAGTTTCCTTCTTCTGTTGTAGAGTTTGTTTATGGCAGAAGACCACCAGATTGGCTTCCTTTTTTTGGAGGATAGCATCTTGGTTCTGTTAGGGATAGCACGATCCATGCACTCGTGTAAGTGCTTATAAAGTGCATTTGTGTATGATTTAGCAGTCATACCTCTATTGTCCATCTGTATGGGTGTTGTGATGTTTGCCACGTCTGTCTTAAGAAGTGTGAAGTTGGCTTTGGAGAAATTTTTTATGGTTGTTTTCGTAATGGGGGGTAGGAATGGGATGTGGATGTCTAGGGTGATTAGCCTGTGGTCAGATCTGACCAACGAGGAGCTGACCTCTGGTGTGGAACACCAGTCACCCATGCTGGTAATGACCAGGCCTAGGATATTGCTACCCCTGGTGGGGGTGTGGATATGTTGATCCAAGGCATTGGAATTGATGATTTGCAGAAAACGTTGAGCAAAAGAGTTGGTACACAAATAGTTTTCCCAGTTAATGGTAGGGTAGTTGAAATCACCCATTATTAGAGTGGATTGTGGTTTTGCCCAAAGTTAGTTGAACTTGGATAATCTCAGATGCATTATGCTGAGCAACTAGCTTGGAGGTGTGGGTATCCTTAATAAATATGGACACGCGTCTACCTTTAGTGATTTGGTCCAGGTTTGGTGGCCGAAAGGTGTGGTATGAATTATAGCCTGGTAATGCAGGGGTGCTCTCTGGAGCTTTGAACCAGGTCTTTGTCACTGCACAGATGTCAATGTTCTCTATTTTAAGTAGTGCCTCGAGTGAGTGCATTTTGAGGTTTAGACTTCTAGCATTGAGTAGCATTACCCTCTGATTTTGCTTGCTTGTACCTGTTACGGTGGTGAATTTGTCATTTGAACCTTGCCTAAAAAGGCACAATAGGGGTGGCAAGAGCCTTTGCCAGTATTCAGAATCTCAAGGGCGACAGGTGCAGGCTATCTCTGGCAAAGCAGCATGGTCTGTCGATCATGTCATCCCAGGTAGACAGATACTGGATTCCCTTAGAATGACACCAGAAGCTTAGCCAATTGTTAAAGTCAATCATTTTGTCCTTGTACTGTGGTATCATTCTGGGTGATGGCAGGATGCTACTCAGGGCTAGGGTCATACCTGCCTGGGCTACAAGATCAGAGAGATCCTCCATGTCTCTTTTCATGCAGTCCAGGGAGGTACGTCTCAGGTCATTCACACCAACATGAACAATGACAGAGTCATATTTGTACGTGTTGTGGAGTGACCTGAGTGCATGCATTATGTGGTAGATCCTGGCACCCGACAGGCAGCTGACAGTAACTTTTTCCAGTTTAGCCTGGTGAGTGGAACATCAGTGTGCCTGACTATAGAATCACCTATGACTAGAGTGTTGGGTACGTTATACCTTTTGGGCTGTAGTTGAGTGGCACAGTGAGTATGTGGGCTATGTGTCATTTGGGTTGTGTTGGGGGGGTGGAGGTTGCTTGCATTTCTGCTTTGGAGGTCTCTGTTGTTTGGACAGATTTTTACTGAGAGCCTCTGTGAATGTCGATGTGTGTTTTGTGTTTCTGTGTGTGTGTTTTGGTGGTGTAGGTTTGGTGGGACTATGTGATGAGTGTGGTGTGGAGCAAGTGTTTAACTTCTCCTCTTCATTGTCTAGTCCAGTCTTTGGTGAAGAGAGCATTGCTTCCAGTTTGACTATATAAGTGCATCTCTCACAGGTTGTAGTGCAAATGCGATGGCAGCTTTTAAAAGTCAGTATTGCCTTAGTGAAAGATCAGGATTGGCTGATTGTGCTCCCAACACTTTGCACCTGGGACTATGCTACTGGTATAGCATACTGCTATGGGAAGAGCCAACTTCTTAATGTGCATATAATGGTTTTGTGTACTTATTTAAAAATAAAAGAAGAAAATACACGCAGCAGTCACCTGACTCCTGCCATCTTCAAAATCTTGCTAAAATGAGCCACTAAATAATATTTGCTGGAATGAGATGAAATACATACAAAATGTTTGCAGTCCATGTGGTACAGAAAACTCAAAAGGAACACATATACTCTTTTTTTTCTTTCCTTAGGGAATCAATTCAAGAATGGATAGAGCATTTGTCAATTAAAAGAAATGTGATACTTGGGCTGGAACTTGCAGTGATGTCACGAAGAGGGGGTAATTTATAAAGTAGGTGGCAATATTAAGATCTTGGACCAAAATAAGAAACTAGATTTGCAAATGACATAGTGCCACTTTAAAAAAAGGAGAGACCATAATGCAATAAATAGTTTTCTTCAAGCAAGTAAATGTTCATTGTCAGTTGAGAAGTCCTCGGCTGAGGGTAGCTATACATTTTATTATTATGTTTCCATGGAAACAAACTGAATTAAAGTGTAAGCAATAAAATGAGATATCTGGGCAATTTTAACTGGGAGAAATGTAAAATTAAAAAGGTACAAGGGCAAGCAGCTCAGTAAAAATAAAGTTTAAAATTAATGGAAGCAAGTAAGAGGCAGCAGCTTCTCTGGTAACTAAATACTTCACTGCATATACTAGAATGGTGGATAATTTAGTTTTGTTTAAAGATAGCCAATGCACTTTTTCTTGAGGCTAAAAGTTAATATTTTCTGAAAGCATACAAGTTGTTTTTCTCATCTAGTATAGGAATGAAGATAAAACAAGAACAGACAGTACTTAGTGTAAGTAGGATCACAGGCTGTAACATGCAGCTTAGCATGCATAACCTTAATTTTAGGTTAATTAATGCCTGTGAGTGTAGCTGTCAATTTGGGACAATTGTTCTTAACAGGAGGATTAAACTTCATTATCTGAAGATGTACACACATTTGTGTTTTTTTTTTAAGTTAATAGGTTCTGAGGGTGTTCTGGGGATGTTTTTTTTTTTGAGGGATTTCATTAAAGCAAACTTCTTTCCATTCAGGTGTGAATATTTTTGAACACAGCTTGGAGAGTATGAGACTGAAACCTGCCTTCCTAATTTGTCAACTGAAAAAAGCATGTTTTACATGCAGTGAAAGCACTATATGTTATGAGACTATCTGGATGGAGCATATTCTACTAATAAGTGTCTTGGCTTAGGATTGTGAGGTATTAACATGTACTGCTCTTGTAGCTAAACCATTTCAAAATTACATTCATGCCAGCATTGTGTTCAGAAACATTAACAATAATGGAGAGCATCTATTCCTCAGACAGTGTGACAATGTCACGTAGCATACAGCTTCTGTGAACAGAACCATACATGTTGCTGTACATAATGGGCACAGTAAGGTATGTCTAAGGACCATGACATTCCATGCAAAAGTGCACATCACTAGGAAAACACATACATCTTCCCTTTTCAACTGTTACTCTGCCCCTCTCACTCCTTCAAAATTTGAGGATGATGTTCTACAATTGAATTTAATATTTAATGAGAAAACAGACCTTTATAGCACTTTTACAAAGCATGTTGTAATAACCAAATGATTGCTCTGACATATAAAAAGATTTAAAAAGATTTACTGCCCCTTCTGTTAAATAGCTTATGTTAACGGAACATTACAGATTACGGTTATGTTACAAGGAATTTGACGCATAACTGAGCTCTTCACAACTATGCTCAAAATATACATTAATATCAGTAAGTGTAATATGCTTTTCTAAATAAATGCTATGGGTATAATAAAGCAAGATAACAGTTTCAGATATATGTGTCCCTCTCTGTATTTGAACACATAGCACACCAAAAAGTAGGCATTTTTGGCCTGTTTCCTTATAGTCTAAGCTAAGAACCAGTACTTGCTCTTTTTAAACAAACAGCTACTGTTCTACAAACACTGTTGTTACAATGCTAATGTTTATAGTTTCATAGGTAAACACTAGGCTGTTAGTCTGCAGACCATTATAAGCCTAACCAATAAATAACCAGAGGTCAGAATCAAGCCCTGTAATTTTTATTTGTAAGGTAAAAAACTTAACCATTATGCCAACCCCAACCCCACAAATGCAAGGCACTCAGTCAGTAGACTATCATAAATCTAGCCAATAACCTGTAATCAGAATCAAGCCATGTGCCTTTTCTTTTTGAGGTAAATACCTTAAATATTAGGCCGACCCTCTTCCCTTTTCAGAACATTAGGGATTATGGCCATATTTGTAGGAATTTGAAGACTTAGTGAGTCATAACCATGCACAACATAAATATTAATATCACATATTGGAATATGGTTCTTCAAAAAATTATATGGATGAATTTAACCAGGGTAACACGTACAGCTACATGCTTCCCCCTTTGTGGATTGGAACCCACAGCATGCCAACATTTAGACTTGCTGGGCAGTTGCTTTATAGGCCAAGCTAACAGTCAGCACATACTAGTTTTAAACAAACAGGTACTGCTCTGCAAACCATGTTGTTAGAAAGCTGATGTTATCAGAGCATTACGGTTTATGGCCATATTCGTGGGAAACTGAAGACTAACTCAGTGAGTCATAACCATGCACAACATAAATATTAATATCAAGGATTGGAATATGGTTCTTCCAAAATGCTATGAGTGAATTTATTCAAGGTAACAGGTACACATTTATGTTTTCCCTATGTGGATTGGAACCCACAGCACGCCAAAATTTAAACATACTGGCCTGTTGGTTTATAGTTCAATCTAATGTTCAGCGAGGGCTTTAATTTAGAAAATAGGTACTGCAGATGTTTATTAGAAGTTCTGCAGAGAATGGATGAATAGGGAAAATGCAAACTATTATTGGACATTTTATTGTGAAGAAATAACAGCTATCAACTCATAACTGAAAACATATGTGTAAGCAGTTGGACAGACATTACTTTTTGGATTAAATAAATGTGTCTGTGTAATTTCTTAGGAGGAATGATGTAATAAAATTATATACATGTTTTTATTCCAACATATAACAGTGTAGTAGGTGATACTGTGGAACTATAATGGAAAACTATGAAGTGCACAGTCATCAGTGGCCTAGGCGCTATTGGTGTCTGATGCATGAGGACAGTGGCTATGTGAAATTATGTTGTTAGATGTTGTTAAATGTATGTATATCTATGAAGGACATACTTATGGATATTATACACATTATTAGATAAATTAGTAACATGGAAATTTATCCCACAGTTAATAGGGCAGTATTTTCCAAGTCCACTTAATGATCTCCATGAGCTAATTGTCACAGCAAATGCAAGATAGTTATAAAACAATCTATCTGATATATATATAGGACAGAGAAATATCTGTAAAATCGGTAGCTATGCTCTATGTGTAGAATATTAACAATTATTGTAGGGATCTACGGGCTGCCTCTGCACTCGGTGACCCTCTTTTAAAGCTCTTCTACATGGTTTACATTCATTTGTGCGTATTGCACAAGGGCGAACAGCAACTGTCCGAACGGCAGTTTGTGAAGTTTGAAAACACCGAACAGAAAAAGGATCGACTGTGCAATGAGTAAATGCGCATTGAAATTTGCTCATTGCACATTCGGGATTTTGGGGTGGATTGCCTATAGTGGGGATCGGGAAATGGTCCCTTTCCCCAATATAGTGCGATCTCGGAGTTAGACTATTAAAGTAGGGGGGTGCAGGAGGGCTTGCCCCCCTGCTTTAAACCTTATTACATTTTGTTTTCGACATTAATGTTCGAAAATCAGTGAATCTGCGTTTCGATTTGCTGATTTTTGAACATTACGAACTGTTGCTGTTTTCACTTTCATGGTTACGAGTTGCTCATATGAGCATTCACACCACTGTGATTCGGCTTTGCAAAGGTAAACCCTTCTACATCCCTGTGATGCAGGTCATCATAGTGGTGATGAACATGCAGGCCAGTGCATTTGATCCCCCATCCTCTGTCAGTGCTCCCTCACAATCCAGTTCCATATGTCTTTCATGATGAAATTCCAGGATTTGGCTGCCATCCCCTGCTCCAGTCTGGCATACACAGTCAACATCTGGGTTATTTCCTTGACAGTCAAGTTTGGGTGCATGGACACATCTCAGCCTTCTCGAAGTAGCCTTCATAATCCTCAGGTTGAAGAAGTTTGGAAATTACAAACACAGAAAAATGTTCACTGAGGTACACTGAGTTTGCAGTTAGCAATAGTCTGATCAGTAAATGTATCAAAATCAATATTTGAAAGTGGCGCTGATGTCATGCTATCAGATCATTTGACGATAACAGGCACATGGCACACAAAGTACCATTTATTGATACCTATTGGGTGTTTATGCAGTACACATAGGTGTTTCAGCTCATGAAGCCAATTTACTTAGAAGTGCATAAATGGAATTCCAAAAACTTGAGTTTTAATGAACCTCATTATTTACTTATGGCACAAATGGTACTTAAAGGTGGGTGCACATTAGGTGCACTTTGAGTCTGTCATGCAGAGTGAGAGGTAGATTTGCAATCGGTAGCATTTCTGTTTCGGTGATTGGTAAATCTCTTAAAGTTAGTTATTTCCAAAGGTACATGTTTAAATTAATTTTTACTCAAAATGTTATCTTTAACAGAGGTTGTTATAAGTTAATGGATTGATTTTGTCTTGAACCTTATGCATACAGGTGTTGTTATTTTAAATAGTTGATTTCAGTCCCATATGCAGTTGCATAGGCAGACTTCCATTGCAGATGTTAACAGTATATGAAGGCTGATTTATGGATCATCTGCAGTTCTTACTGGTAATTCCTTGCACTTTGTAGTGTAACTAAGGAAACCTATGCTATCCAACACTATCCATAGCTAGTATGTGATGTTGATATTGTAGATATTTCTTAATGTCTCCTAACAAAACTGTTGTTGTCATGGATGTGTCTTCAATGATGCTTCTTAACAAAGGTATTATCAATACTGGCTCAATATACTAAGGATCTGTACTGTTTGTGGCCTGCCTACGGATCCTGAATTTTGCAGACTCTTTCTGTTAAGTTCTTCAAATTGTTACCTGTTGTAGTATTTGAATGTAACATGCAAGCAGACTCCTGTGTCATGATGCTGTTTTACTTTGGACCTCCATACAGTATATTGTTATAGTCAGGGGATCTAATCCCACTCACAAACTGTAAAGATATTACAAGTTATGTTGATTTTATTAATATTATGCATAAAGACATTATTCTTTCTTGTAATATGTCACATTAGTTTTACTCACACACACTGTTTTACAGACATTTTCATTGCACAGGAATCCAAACTGTTTATGCTGACATATTCTGTTCACAGAATAAAATGAATAAATCGGTTCAAACATGAATATTATCATTTGCATATCACTGTCTTTTAGTTGGTTAGTTGTCCTAGGGGTGAGGACCCCCCCCCCAGGAAAATGGCATCATAATTGATGATCTCCATCAACATGGAAGGAGACTTCTAGCCTGTTTAGCTGATTTATTTTATATTTATTTATTTATTTTCAGTTTGTTTACCAGGATGGTCCATTGGGCCACGAGGAGCCCATTTTCAATGGAGTCCTGGGGAGAAAAGCTCCAGGGTAATACAAAAAATATAAAAGTTCAAATTACAAAATGCAAAATACAAATATAGTGACAGAAGTTACAAGATTTAGAAAAAATGGAAAATATGAGGGACTACGCAAATTACATAGTACTAAGTTGCAGTATTGTACATTAGAAGGAGCAGTTAGTATGATGCTAGATAATTTCATTTTTAAGCAAAAACAGTACTTGTACAATCTGATGATTCCTAAAAAAGAAATGTCAAAGTATGAAAGAATTTTCAAACTACATAGTACTAAGTTGCAGTGTATCGTACATACGAAGGAGAAGTTAGTAAGATGCAGGATAAATTCCATTTGAGCAAAAACAGCTCTAGTACAATCTGATGATTCCTATTGCTATTGCTAGGAGTTATAGAAACAATAGGAATTTATTTACTGATATAGTAGGTTGTGGGGGGGGGGGGGTTATGGAAGCTATGTAGGATGACAGCAAGAACATTCCCACTGTGAAGTTAGGTATGAGTGTAGTAATGTTTTGAAGGCCGAGAGATTGTTAGTTGTACGGATGGAGGGTGGGAGGGAATTCAAGTGGCATGCTAGAGAGAAGGGTAGAAGATTTTGCTGGTGGACGGCGTAGTTTGTGCAATTCTGTTAGGTTTTGGAAGTTAGATCTTAGACACCTGTTAGGCTGATGCATTTGGAAGGTAGAGGCAATGGAGGGGCAGAGAGAGGGGTTAAAAATAATTTTGTGTGCATGGATAAGTTGATTATAGGTGAGATAATTGGGTAGTTCAAGCCACTTCAGTTGGTGTAGGGAAATACAGTGATGGGTAGAGGATCTCTGGCCAGTTGCAAATTTTGAAATTTTATAGTAGCAGGAGGAGAGTTTTGACTTGAGGGAAGATTGTACACTAGTAAGGATGGAGGCACCATATAGGAGGGAAGGGATAAAGGGATAAGGTAGGTAGTGGTGAGAGCAAGCCTAGTGGAAGGAGAGATGTAGCGGTTGTGGCGATAAAGTAAGCCAAGTTTCTTATGTGTTTTTTTGATATTTACTTGTATATGGCTATCAAACTTTAGCTGATTATCAATGAGGATTCCTAATAGTTTTGCAGTGGGGACTATTCCAAGAGGTGTATTATTTTGGCTATAGATAAGGAATGAACGTTTGTTGATGGTGGTGGTTTTGGAAGGAGTAAATATCATTAGCCTAGTCTTGGTTGCACTGAGTGCCAGATGGTTGTCTAGCATCCAATGTTCTGTAGAAGAGAAGGTGTCCTGGGTTAATTTTGCCAGAGAGGAAGAAGGGGAAGCAGAGCAGATTATTGTTGAGTCATCAATGTATTGGATAAGGTCAGTGTTAGGGATGGCATGGTGAAAGTCCTTTATGAAGATACTGAAGAGAAGGGGGCCTGGAATTGAACCTTGGGGTACACCTGTGGGGGTATTTAGGAAGGGAGAAATAGCTTTTTTCCACTTTACTGCTTGTTGCCTGCTAGATAGGTAACTGGTGAACCAGTTGATAGAGAAGTGGGATAGATTTAGTTTAGATAGTTTAGTGAGAAGAAGGTTATGGGATATGGTGTTGAAGGCCTTTGAAAGGTCTAAAAGGAGGGTAGACACAATATGGCCAGTGTCGCCGGTGATACTGTTTGGAGAAATGAAATCTGGATGACCTCACCAACATGATCAATGCAGTTGGAGGACAAAACCGATCCTGTGAAGCCTATAGATGACACTGCTCAGACATGCTTCTACATGCAGTCAACAGAGTTACACGTTATAAGGGATTGAGGGATGCCACTGATGGTGGACCACCACAGACCCCCCTCATGACATCACAATATTTCTGCCTCACTGCATACAGCAAGAGGGGAATGATTTATCCCTGGTTGTGGAATTGAAGCTGGAGTTCCAGGATGAACATGTATGTCTTTCTTTCCATTACAGGGCTTTGTATTGAGACACTCAATGCATATTGCTGTAGCATGCATATTCATGTATTGTTGTTTTTGAATTACAACAGCAGAGTTGAGCCATGCACACACATCCACACAGGGTGAGGATGATGAACATAAGTCTAGTGACATGTATTGATACAACTGAAGTACATACAGAGTAGTCCAAACAAAATTTGTAATGCTGTTTGCATTAATATTCGGGTCTATATTAGAACTGTGAAAGCCCGTTTAAGCGAATATGTAAATGTTGACATATATTGCGCGAACTGCGAGTACACCAAATGCCCAAAACCACGAAACTCAAAATCTCGAATCGGCATAGTTGGCCCTTCTGCGGTATAGCTCTGTAAGGTAAGTGTGCGATAGTTACAGACCTTAGGGTTAGGGTGCAGGTTAAGGTAAGTGCATAGATAGTAATATATGTAAGGTTTAGTGTATGGTTAGAAGTATGGTTTCGTTAAGTGTATGTGTGTGGATTATTTATTTTGTTTGGGTATAGCTCATTAAGGTAAGTGTGCGATAGTTACGGACCTTAGGGTTAGGGTGCGGGTTAAGGTAAATGCATGGATAGTAATGTATGTAAGGTTTAGTGTAGGGTTAGAAGTAGGGTTTCAGTTAGTGTATGTATGTGGTTTATTTATTTTGTTTGGGTGGGTAGTATGTAGCGAGCCGTGGGGTTGGCCAACTATGCCAGTTTGAGATTTTGAATTTCGTGGTTTCGGGGGTTCGGTGTACTTGCGGTTCACGCAATATGTGTCGATATTTACGTATTCGCTTAAATGGGCTTTCACGGTTCTAATATAGACCCTTAATATTCACAGGTCCATCTACTTTGGGACTAAACCAGAATCAGCAGATGAGTGTCTGTATACTGTTACTGTACATACTACCTTGTT
The DNA here is from genome assembly GCF_019279795.1 of Protopterus annectens. Classification (NCBI taxonomy): domain Eukaryota; kingdom Metazoa; phylum Chordata; order Ceratodontiformes; family Protopteridae; genus Protopterus; species Protopterus annectens. The sequence continues at coordinate 1,349,395,542 of NC_056726.1, read as the reverse complement.
AGTGCCTCAACTTCATTTCATGGCACTGCTGTTTACTATTATATTGAAGTTTCCCTACCTTTGTACACTACAGGTACATCCAGTGAAGGGGCAAGCTGTGCATTTCCAAGTGCAGACAGACCAGGTATGTTACATCGAAAATGTCATAGTTTTCAACAGGGTGTAGCACATCTGATATGTGACATTTATGTCAATATTTGTTAATACAGGCACATCTGGTGTACAGTTGCAATGTCCATCACATGAGTATTTCCATCCCTTGTTACTGTGTTGTATATGTGATGCTGTTAGTATTATTTTTGCTAAATACATGACTGCGCTGCCTTTCTCTTTACTTTCCCACTGCAGGAACCACAGTACAACCCACAACCTCTCCACAGCAGGAGTCTGTCAGTGGTATGCTATTTACTATGTTTTACACCTGTCCTTTCTATTAATCCTGTAGTTGATTTCCATTAATACTGTGTCCTTCTCACCATTCTTAGGCCTGTCTGCATCAACGCCATGAAGTGCACATATGAATGATATGTGTATGTCACACATTCTGTAGGTTTTAACTGTGTTCACCTGGTTAATGGTGTAAATGATGTGGTCACGCATACTGCTTTTTTCCCTACACTAGTTGAAGTTCAACCCTCTTCAGCATCACCATCTTCCCCTGAGTTATCAGGTGTACATTTTTTTTTATTCATAGCATATGTCATGTATGTTGACCCTGTAAACAGATTATATACTTCGTTTATATAGATGCTGTGAAACATGCATACAAAGTCATTATTATTTGTAACATTGCAGTGAGATTTATATGTCATATGTCTTTGATGATATCCTTCATGTGCTGTAGGCACATTGCCCTGATCAGTGTCTTTGTATCTTGTAACACATCAACTATTTATTTCCATCAACAGCCCATCCAGTGATCATGATGCTGTTCATGATGTGTCTCAGCCTGATATTATGGCCTCTGGCACGGAGGACTTTGATTTGTTTAGAGAGTCCATCCATGAGGTTGACAGTAATGTTGTAGCAGATGTAGCCTCAGATGCAGAGGTCAATTTGTCTAGCCATTCAGAGGATTCTGCAACACTAGATGTTGAACAGGATGAGGCTGTTGAGCAACACACCACAACTGAGAGCACTGCTGTTGGCAGTTTCGCACAACAACCAGGAATAGGGCATCACAGCAGATGTAGGCGAGCAGATGTGGTGCATTGTCACTTGTCAGAGGGTGACTGCCTCCTGCTGCAAGCAAATGAATGGTCACAACAATATCATCATTCAGATGTCTGCGTGCTTGTCCATGCCACATATCATGTGGCACACAAGCTACATGTCATGCATAAAGGACAAGAGCGCAGACACAGTGAGATTATTGCTACGTTCATCTCTCAGAATTAGAATCTGCTAGCTGTGGCATGGTCAGTGGAAACCCTGGCTTCAACAGTACTGCAGCAGTGTTGTACTACCAACAGGATTCTGCAACCTGAGGGAGGCAGGCCATCTGTTTGCAGAGCCAACATTGAGAATCACTGTCTGTGGTCCAACTGCCCCCTGACAGCTTGGTCCCCCACCACCTCAGACGTCCTATAGTCAGATCATTGATAGAACCTTGTGTACTACTGGTAGATCCTTTTCTGTACTATCATCATTCATTCTAACTTTCCTTGGCTATGGAAGTATGCCAGCAGGAGGATGTTAATGAATGGAGACCTTGTTATAGTAGTATCTATAGGACAGTATAGCCGTGTCCATTTTCTCAGTCCTTGCAGTCTGTTGGAGAACATCATCCTGACTCAGTTTTGACCATTAAGGGTGATTATTTAGAATGTGCTGAGAGTGAACATTGCTATAAAGTGTGCCACAACAAATGTATATGTAAAACCAGATAGCTGAAGGCATTAATCTTTAAGTCTAGTAGACTGTTTGGAATCCCTCACTTTTGTGGGGGAGGCTGACCAGTTAAGATGACTTCTTGCTGGTGACAGAGGCACATCACTGGTGTCATCTAGCATTACAGAAGCCATACTTCTCCAACTTTTTACTCAAGAATTCTAGCCAAAGCCGATAATAATGGGAGACAAAGGAGTAAAATCAGGGACACTTTTAAAAGTTATTCTAATTATCTTAAAAAAGTTAATAGAACAACTGCTTCTCCATCAACTTCCATTTTCTGAAACAATAAGTAGTAAGAAGCTCTGTCTGGAATTATTGCTTGATTTACCAGAAAAAAAAATTATGAGGAAGAGAGGAAAAATGTGAAGCAAAATCAGGGACATTTGACAGGTATGCTGATGACTGATAGAGCTAATGAAATTATTCAGGGAGAACATCACTGCCAGTGTCATGGACAGGAAATGCGTACCACCATCTGGTAGTATCATGGACAGGGAGTGGATGCCACCATCTAGTAGTGTCATGGGCTTGGAGTGTATGCCACCACCTGGTATTGGCATAGAAAGAGAGAGACAGGGAATGCATTTCACCATCTGGTAGTGTCATGGACAGGGAGTGCATGCCACCATCTGGTAGTGTTGTGGACAAGAAGTGCATGCCACCATCTGGTAGTGTCATGGACAGGGAGTATATGCCACCATCTAGTAGTGTCATGGGCTGGGAGTGTATGCCACCACCTGGTAATGGCATAGACAGAGAGGGACAGGGAGTGCATGCCACCATCTGGTAGTGTCATGGAAAGGGAGTGCATGCCATCATCTGGTAGTGTCATGGGCTAGGAGTGTATGCCACCATCTGGTAGTGTTGTGGACAAGAAGTGCATGCCACCATCTGGTAGTGTCAAGGACAGGGAGTACATGTTACCATCTGGTAGTGTCATGGGCAGGGTGTGCATGCCACCACCTGGAAGTGTCATGGACAATGAGTACATGTCACCATCTGGTAGTGTCATGGACAGGGAGTGCATGCAACCATCTGGTAGTGTCATGGATAGGGAGTGTATGCCACCATCTGGTAGTGTCATGGACATGGAATGCATGCTACCACCTGGAAGTATCATGGACAAGGAGTACATGCCACCATCTGGTAGTGTCATGGACAGGGAGTGCATGTTACCATCTGGTAGTGTCTTGGACAGGGAGTGCATGCCACCACCTGGAAGTGTCATGGACAATGAGTGCATGCCACCATCTGGTAGTGTTGTGGACAAGAAGTGCACGCCACCATCTGGTAGTGTCATGGACAGGGAGTGTATGTTACCATCTGGTAGTGTCATGGACAGGGAGTGTATGCCACCACCTGGAAGTGTCATGGACAATGAGTACATGCCACCATCTGGTAGTGTCATGGATAGGGAGTGTATGCCACCATCTGGTAGTGTCATGGACAGGGAATGCATGCCACCATCTGGTAGTGTCATGGACAGAGAGTGTATGCCACCATCTAGTAGTGTCATGGATAGGGAGTGTATGCCACCATCTGGTAGTGTCCTGGACAGGGAATGCATGCCACCACCTGGAAGTATCATGGACAAGGAGTACATCCCACCATCTGGTAGTGTCATGGACAGGGAATGCATGCCACCATCTGCTAGTGTCATGGATATGGAGTGCATGCCACCATCTGGTAGTGTCATGGACAGGGAATGCATGCTACCATCTGCTAGTGTCATGGACAGGGAGTGCATGCCACCATTTGGTAGTGTCATGGACAGGGAGTGCATGCCACTATCTGGTAGTGCCATCTACAAGGAGTGCATGCCACCATCTGGTAGTGTCATGGACAGGGAGTGCATGCCACCACCTAGAAGTGTCAAGGACAGGGAGTGCATGCCATCATCTAGTAGTGTCATGAACAGGGTGTACATGCCACCATCTGGTAGTATCATGGACAGGGAGTGCATGCCACCATCTGGTAGTGTTGTGGACAAGAAGTGCATGCCACCATCTGGTAGTGTCATGGACAGGGAGTGCATGCCACCATCTAGTAGTGTCATGGACAGAGTGTGCATGCCACCAACTGGAAGTGTCACGGACAAGGAGTACATGCCACCATCTGGTAGTGTCATGGACAGGGAGTGCATGCCACCACCTGGTATTGACAGTACAGTGCTTTAGATTGACAGACACATTCCTTACTGCATATTACGAAGGTCTTAACTCTGTCAATGTTGAAGTTTCATGCAAAGATATCTAACACAGAGGAGAAGGTGGACTGTTCTATGGAGTCTTGAAGAAGGCTGAACTCACCTTAGCCAGGCCATTATCTTTTATCTTCAGTTTCCTACTTATTCCAATTTTCCCTGACTAAGGAATTATGCCAACAGGCTGATGTTGATGAACAGAGACCTTGTTATAATCAGTGACTATAGGACAGCATAGTTGTGTCCATTTTCTGTGTCCTTGCAGTCTGTTGGAGAACATTATCCTGAATCAATTTTCTGAGCTTACTTACAGCTAAAACCAGCTTACAGGTTGTGGGTTTATTGCTGGCTGTAGCACTACCACAGCTTCTTGTGCATACAGCTAATAACATTTACAATCAAACAAATCTAGCTGATGTAAATGATGTAGTCTTTTTGACTTAGCATTTTTGATTCTATTCCTCATAATTTGTTAATTGCCATATTAAGGTAATTGGCTTTCATAAACATCAAGGTGAGCTTTATATGAAGGTATTTGTTAGGAAAACATGTCTGGGTATATCTTGTTCTACCTGCTCCCAAAGTGTTTTATTAATATAGTCACCCCAAAAGAAGCATTTCCCCTTTGGCAAGGAACTATTAAGCAGTAGCTCAGGAATCTGAACCTCAAAAGAAAACTGAATAAAGCAAAGGTCTGCTGTTTTCTACATCTAAAAGGCTGGCAATAAGCCCAAGAACTGAGGATCAATCTATTGGCAAGAACAGTAATGGTGGTGTTACCTTACCTCACCTTTAGCTGAGACTGAGAAAAAAACATGACCAAACTTGACTTGCTATTTAGGACCTGCTTTGGAATTACAAAAAAAAAAAAAAAAAAACAAAACAAAGCAAACAAAAAAAAAACTAGTTCAGAAACAGTGAACAAATATATGTTGATCACCTCCTTAGAGTACTGTGCAAAATATAGGTTATGTGCCTCTGAAAATCTTTAGTAACTGACATATTCCTTATAAGAGATATATGAGCAGTTACATTCTGACTGGAGAAGACCTGTGACCACAATGAACTTTTCACTAAAAACTTCTGAGTGTATTCAAGAAACTTTGCTAACTGTTAAGCAGTATATTGGAAATAAAGCACCTATGTTTTTAATGATAGAAAAGTGTCCTCTATACTTTCCTACTCAGAAGAAGATTAAAACCTAGACAGCATGCTGTTTTTAAGTGGACAATCATTTATTATATTCCACACTGCCCACCATAGTTGATGCAAGCAATAACAACCAAATGGACTGGGGTACTGTTCAGTACTGGACCACCTAGAAGTATTCTCCTGTGTTGTGCCTCATTAACTCTAGAAAATCCTATATTGCCTTATACTGCCTATAGGATATGATTATGCTCAGTAACTGGACCACCTGTGACCCTGTGTCTTTTTATAATTAAAATATTTCATTTTAAATGCTTTATCCCCCTGCACCATCTTAAGAAATACATGCTAATACTAACCATGCCCCCCCCCCCCAACCCTAATCTGCATCTGAAATTAGAAAAAACCCTTCCTATAACACTACCATTACACAAGATAGCTTGGACACACACACACACACACACACACACACACACACACACACACACACACACACACACACACACACACACACACACACACACACACACACACACACAAAATCTGTCTCCTTACTTTACCCTTACTCTAACCCTAATCCAAACCCTCATAAGCATTTACATACAGACACATACACACACACACACACACACACACACACACACACACACACACACACACACACACACACACACACACACACATCTACTAAGCATCATAATTACCGGGATATTTGATCCAAAAACTCTGGACTTCCACCCGTTGACTAAAGCAACCATCAACCAAACAAAGTGAACCCATATGTAAATACATATCTACCTGTACATATACATATATATATATATATATATATATATATATATATATATATATATATAAAGTTATTTTGGTGTATGCTTTGTATGCTTTAACTGTTTTTCCCAACTATTGCTTAGTATTTGTTTGTTTGAATATTGTCTGTTTGGTCAAATACTTTGTGATGAAACACTATAATACACACTGATTTGAGATGATAGTATTGGTCCTGTGTGTTTACCATGTGACATCAGCTTTTAGGATTTCTGTATGCACTCGATTTACTTTCCTGTTCTTTACAGTTAAAAAGATGTAGCTGAATAACTTGTAGTTGTTGCTGTCTGGTTTGAAGCCTACTTTGAGTGCTGCAAGTTAAAATAAAGTCTTCATAAATACATGGACTTGAAATAGGCTTGCTGTTGTTGCAGTTTTATACTGTGCCATTGAAATCTGACACTGCTACTTCCTCAACTATCTTATTTCAGCTGTGAATCATACCACAGCACCATGGATAAATATGCTGCATGTTCTGAAACAGTTAACAGTTAAAGTAGAACTTTATTTCTAGCTGCAGGCAACATAAGTTGTTACAGTTACACATACACACTGCCTTGTATCATTTTAAGAATTTGCTGCTGATAACTGCATGCTTAACTAAATGGTCATTGTCAGTACCCAGCTATTGCTGTCTGAATTTTTCTGTCTGGTATTTTACTATCAGCTTTAGTCATCTATTAGTAAATATCCCTAAGTTAAATGCTCTGAGCAGTTGAGCTGTGACAATCAGCTGTTATAAAAGCTCTTTAGTGGCAGCAGAACTCTAGTACTAAGCTCCAATTCCTGATACTTCCATAATGTTGAAATTCTTTCCTAAAATGGATTCTTTGTGAGATTTTCTCCCTTGAGCTGTTACCTCTCAGTAGGTTCTACTTCAAAACCAACCTACCTGGAACTGCTTCCTGCACACACTTCTTGAACTCTGTACAAGTACTGTTTTATTTTCATAGTTGTACTTAGGAACAACCTCTGGCTTTAAGCCATTCTTTCTTACACTGAGTATGCTCTTGGTTTTCAAGTTTATTACACCTGCTGTTAATACTGTCCTAACATGCATGGTCACTCTCACACTGTCATGGCATTTTCTGATCAAAAAGTATGGCCATACTGATTGCTTTGTTCCCACCTGCAGCTGTTTACCTCTTCCTGCCAAATCTCCCACCCCCAAAATACATCACTAATTTTATACCTGTTCAGAGATTATATTACTTAATATCCGCTGCATCCTCTCCACATTATCTTTTATATTTTATATATTAGAACTAAACAGCTACAATTTACACACACTTATTTGTGTAAGAATTACATCCACTATTTGCCTAATTAACTTGCAGTATTATGGCAGACTGCCATCATTCACAAACCTCACCAAATTAAATGTAAACCCTTTGGTATGAAACAGTTTTAACACGTAGTACCAACAACCTTTACCTATTATGAAAATAGGAATCAAACAAAACTTGTCCCAAAGCAGGCATTATAACATTTTTATGTACTACTGCAGCTCTTATGTGCAGTTGCATATCCTGTCCTTATTTCTCTACTTTAAAATCAGGGTCATCTAATCTAACTCTAGTCCTATCAAAAATAGATGGTTCATAGTTGTATACCAGGCTAACAACCACTAGGGCCTTTATATGTCCATATGAATTTATAAGCTTAGCCATGCAAAAAGTAAATAAATTAGCAAACAAATGAATAAAAAAACACATTACTAAATCTAAAAAAATGCCTTTACACAGTATTTGGGAGCACGCACGGCCAGGTGCCATAAGGTTCACAGAAGCTATTTGCAGACAGCACAGCGTGCCAAAGGAAGACTTCAGCAGACTTGCTGTAGATGCAGTTTCAGAACACGCACTGAAGGCAGTTCAAGTACTTAGATACTCATGTAGGATAATTAGGGATTCTGCACACACTGGTCTGATTCCAAAACACTTCATGGGCATAAAATGCAACTTAAATGCAACAAAAAGCTATGCTGACTCCTTTTCTGAAATCCTCAGTGTATACGTTATTTACCCCAAGGAATTAAACGAATACTATGGATTTTGATGAAATCCATAGCTAAAGATCAAAAAAATATATAAAATATATAAAAATGCAACCTGCTATTAATGATTTGCAACAGGCTGCAGTGGTACAAGTTATAAATGTCTGTGCAACCTAGAAGGCAACCAGCTAGAGTCAAAGCAAGGCTGCAACTAAACCAGTTGTCTACAGCATGTGTGGGACACACATGTCTATGCAGACCCTGCAAGGAATTCCCACCCCCCTGAAACCAACGTATTTCTCAGCCTGGATGTACTTGCATCTTAGACATTCCAGAGACACATGGGGGATGCTGTAGGAGTATCATAGACACCTGCCCCCCCCCATATCCTGGCAAAATTCCTGGAAACTATGTGCAGCAAGTTGGATGACTACATACACATTCCATCCACCCCCATGGAGCAGAGAACTGTAATGCACCAGTTTTACAGCATCACAAACTTCTCCCACATACTTAGTGCAATAGATTGCACACACATACCTATTAAGATACCAGTACATCCTGAGGCAGACCAATACATAAACAGAAAGGACTAGCCATCCATCAACTGCCAAGTTTGTGTGCAGCAAGTTGCAGCATAACAAACATTATGGTGACACAACCTGGAAGTGCCCATGATGCTGCTATTTGGAGGAATAGGGGCAGCATTCCAGCAAGGTGAAATATCTGATGGACTACTACTAGGTAAGTACAGGAGCACAGCTAGGACATAAGGTAAGGATACCCCTTAAAATGATATCCATTCTGATCAAATGTGTTTCCATTTCCACAAACAGGTGATTGTGGTTATCCACTTGAGCCGTGGCTAATGACACTGTACCATCAGCCATCCAACCATGCACAAGAGGCCTACAGTAGAGCACATGCAACAACCAGAAACACGTGTGTTTGGTGTATTGAGAGCTAGGCCAGGTGTCTGGACATATCAGGGGGTGCACTGCAGTACACACCTGAGAAGGCAGCACAGATGACAATGGTATGTGCCATGCTACACAACATGATAACTAGAGCACATGGTGATCTTCCTGTTACAGGTGTAGGTAAACTACCCCATGAACCATAGATGTCTGAAGAGGACATCTCTCAGGTATCAGAGGGGGAGCAGGAGGACATAGGGGATAGAAGACACAGGCATGGGCAATGACGGGTGTGACCACAAGTACAGGCCCAGGCAACACAGCAGCATCTGACCCACATTTTTGAGTCATGACAAGCCACACGTACATGAGTACAGGCCCATCTCTATACCGGAAGAATGCAAAGTTCCTATAATCACGGCTGCACAGGTAAAAAACACACTCTCCAAAGCCAAGAACACAGCATCCATGGGACCAGACAATATCCCAGGCTGCGTTCTCCATGAACTACAGAATGAACTGGTACCCTACCTAAGCACCATGTTCAATCATAGCCTCACCTCAGGCTTTGTACCCACTGAATGGCGCACCGTGACAGTTATCCCACTCCACAAAGGGGGAGCCACGACAGACCCCGGGAACCACCGCCTCATTAGCCTGACGAGCCTGGTCTGCAAGGCCATGGAACGTATCATCATGGAACTCATAAACAAAGACATTGGTAATCTCCAAACTCTGGTCCCTACTCAGTTTGGATTTGTAAAAGGCAGATCATGTCTCCTAAACCTGATTGACTTCTTTGAAGCAGTCACCAAAGCCATAGGTGAGGGTAAAATGGTTCACACAGCTTATCTAGATCTCGCCAAGGCTGTCGACACCATCCCCCACTCTGGAATTATAGATAAGCTCACTAAACTAGGTATAAATCCCTATGTCACAAGATGGGTTGCCAACTGGCTCACGGACAGAACCCACACTGTGAAAGTAGCGGATTCCAAATCCGACATCAGACCAGTGACAAGTGGAGTACCACAGGGTTCAGTCCTGGGTCCTCTCCTGTTTGGTATCTACTTCTCTGAAGTGCAGGCCAACACAGAAGGTCTTTGGCTAACAAAGTTTGCAGATGACTGCAAACTAGGAGCCATAATCGAAACTCCTAATGATGTGGACAAACTACAAAAGGGCCTCACTGAGACAGATACCTGGTGTCAAAGCCATGGCCTGAAGCTCAATGCCAAAAAGTGTATTGTCATCCCCTTTGGTAAAAACTCTGTACCCATGAACTACCACATAGCTGGTAGTCTACTTAATGCCAAAAATGTGATAAGAGACCTTGGGACACAGGTGGACAGTAGTCTCTCCTTTGATAATCACATCGCCACAGTGGTCAGGAAATCCTTCTACGTGGCTCATCTCATCACAAAAGGATTCTGATCCAGGAAAAAAAGAGGTCATTGTTCCCCTCTACTCATCACTCATTAGACCCATTATAGAGTACAACGCCCCTTTTGGTATGTACCTCACAAGACATCTACAACAACTGGAAAGACCACAGAAATACCTCACAAAGATGATTACTGGCCTCAAACAGATGCCCTATGCAGACTGTCTCAAAAAGCTACAGCTTTACTCCATCGCATATCGCCTACTCAGGGGCGATCTCTGCCTAACATACAAAGCTATGTCAAACCCAGAGCTGTTGGACATGCTCCATTTAAAGAAATCCCAATCCCTCCGAGCTACACGCTCTAGGGACCTTAACCTTGTCACCACAATAAACAGAACATGCTGGAGGGATAGATTCCTGTCCCAGAGACTTCCCATACTCTGGAACAGACTACCTATCTATGTCAAACAGAGCTCCTCATTAGCACTCCTCAAGAAAAATCTTGAAGATTGGATGGGAAATGGGAAATTCACCCTGGGGATCACTTCTGTGGCTCTGCTCGACAGGGGCACAGGAAAATAATTTTCTTGGGTGGCGAAAGCCAGGGTACATTTTTTGGCTAGGCTTGTATGGGCCCTAGGGCCGATAGCCTAGTACCTACCTATGAACCTATGAACCTATGTTCAAGTGTTGTCCCACCACAATGACTGGAAACCAATTCTGTCAAGGTATCATTTTTTTACTGTAACAGATATTCTAACAAAAAAAAATCAGGCGGAGGTATTATGATAGGGATTAAAGATAGTTATGTGACCTGTTATTATTGCATGTTCAGTGATAACACCAATACTGCAGATTGTGTAACTGTGACAATAAAGGCAACCATGAAACATATAACAATTGTTGGAGTGTATAGACCACCAAAGTCAAGTGCAGATGACCTAGAGGAATTCATACATTTCTTTAATGTAACACAGGTAGGAAGAATAATAGTGGCTGGGGGCTTAAATTTACCAGAAACAGACTGGAATAATTTTGATTCAGCAACATTAGTACGGAAATTATTCACAACATATGTTCAGAAACAACTTGCTTCAGATTGTAAAAAACTTATCAGAGAAAGCAATATACTAGACATTGTTTTCCTAAAGAAATTACTGTTACTTTATGTCAAGTTTTACCACCACTGATGTGCAGTGATAATGGGGTTATAAAGGTTACATTGTAGCTAGATACTTCTGCCAAATTGAAATCTAAACCAATACACAGAAGATTAATCACAGATTATATGGAAGCAAAACAGTCACTATATAAAACTAATTGGAGTGATCCATTCAGTAGAAAAACTGCAGAAGGAATGGAAACATTTTGAAATAGGAATTGAGTGCAGAAAATTAAAAAAATTTAAAAGTCAGGATCTAGATATATAAGATCAGGGGGATTTATTTCCATAAGAACAAGATACCCGATGAAGGTGATAGACAAAAAATATAAGACATGGAAAAGATGTTGAACTATAACTTTGAAAACTGAAATAAACAATCTGGACAAACAAATTAAGCACAGTGTGAGACAAGATCAAGAAAACATTGACGAAAATGTATGTAAAGATATTGAGCATAATAGAAAACCATTTTACAGATACATACGATGTGGAAAGAGTAAAGAAATACAAACTGATAAACTGTGTCTAGATTCTAAAATTTATTCTCAGACACAACAGATTATAGATATATTTACAAAGTCTTATGCAAAACAATTTGGCTCTACAAAGAGAATGAATGATAAGTTGTCCTATAGACATCCAGGTAACCTCAGATATTGAAATCAAATTAGATTATATTGAAAAAGAGCTATGCAAACTGGATCCAAACAAAGCACAGGGAGGAGATGGAATTAATAATAATGACCAACAGCATACGGTACCATTATATCTATAGCATACTGTGTGCTGTACACATGATGCCATGGTTGTACGGCAGTAGCGTTGTTACCTCACAACAAGAGGTTCTCCCATTCGATTCTTGGCTTGGCTTGGGAATGCCTTCTGCGTGGAGTCAGCATGCCCTCCCCTTAGTTGGATAGCGTTCGAAAGACATGCATGTGTAAATGGGCATGCCTTCATTGAAGGTTGGGTGTCGAGCTGGCACCTTGGCATTTTGTAAAAATCTACTGCCAGTCATTAGCAGACTGGAGTTCCGCTGTGGCGACCCCTTACCGGGAAAATGCTGAAAGACAAACAACTGTGTGCTGTACACCTTGCCTTGCTTTACCCCGATGTGGGCCCAGGTTGTCCACCTTCATATTTCACCATTATTTTTGCAGATGTGTATGCCTTGGTTGCAGCTATTGACCATTGTCATGTATTAGTTTGATAGAGGAACATGTGCCAAATGTCTGGCCATTTTAGAATGCAGGACATCTGGACACAAGTCACTGGCTACTGCTTGCAAAATCCTTGTTGTCATTGTTCCTGTATGTCACCAAGTGTATTTTTTTCATATCCATGTGCACAAGCTACTAAATTTATTATGCTTACTGTTACATTTTTGAAACTATTTTTATGTCATTAGTGTGTGTATGTGTATCATATTTGCTTTCATGTGCATTGTATTTAGGCCAATGACAAGTATGCATACACATCTACACCTGTGTATTACCTTTGACATGACATGTGTGTAAGATATATACATTCCATTATACACCTGTGTATTACCTTTGACATGACATGTGTGTAAGATATATACATTCCATTATACACTTGTGTATTACCTTTGACATGACATGTGGTGTAAGATATATACATTCCATTATACACCTGTGTATTACCTTTGACATGACATGTGTGTAAGATGTATACATTCCATACACATTTATTTGGGCTATGTACATCTACTTGTGTATGTAGCAACCATTTGGTTGCTTTATCTTCAGTACTTCTGTTTGGTACTGTGCTTGGTTGTTTGCCATTCACATGAATGGGCGTAGGTTTGGTTTTGTCCACTGCTGGACTTATTTAGCATTGCTTATCTGTGATGTTACTTGGCTTACTCCTGCACTGCTGAATGACTAATTGGATATGTGTTTATCCAGTGTGTACTGTGATCAGAATTTATTACCCTAGGAGACACTATTGGTTATACACATCCTGGTATGACTAGCATACAGTTTGTGACATGCCGTAATGTGATATGTAGATATATTTTTCTGCATTTCACCATGGCTGATATGCATCCCCCACCCTATTTGCCAACTTTCCATTGCCCCTGCTGTGCAATGCATCAGATAAGATTGGCAAATACTTCTCAACACAAGCACTTGAGCAAGCACTGTCACAGGCAGATCAGCTGTATATAATTCTTAGCAATGTGGCAAATCAGTCCAATTCTTTTAATAAGGCTTCTTAAGATCCTCAATATACTTATCTGATTCAGGAAGATGAGGGCCAGGGTTGCTATACAGCTCTGGATAATACCTTAAATAAAGAGTAACAGACTTCACAAGGAATAGTGATGGAAAGCACACTGCAAAACCAATCCTGCTACAGAGTCTGTACATAACAGTCACACTCTAACTGACACCTACCATTTTGCTAGGTTCAGTTGAGTTACAGAAGTACTAATTACAGTTTATTAATTTTTTTAAGATTAAAAAGTGTAACTCAAAATACATAAACCCCCAAAATCTCCCTCCTGTAGCTCCTCACCCCATAAAATGTATGTATATACCAATACCACAGTTGAACTACAGTGAAGAAAAGTGAAATAAAAATCAAATGTGCATGACTGGCTCATAAAATCCAAAAAAAATAAATAAATAAATTAGCAAAAGGAACCCCAATTTAAGGAAAAATTGATGAAAAGCTGATCGGACCAAAATGTCTCATCAATGTGTAAGTATACCAACATCTTTAGAGGTAAAGCAAGAGCTTCATTAAAGAATTATAAGAAGGAACCAAAATACATCCTCTGTTCTACCCCTAAACTGAAGAACTTTCTGGTGTTCACCCTAAAGAAGCAGTACCCAAAATGAATACCAAAACCCTAGCATAGTTGTGCCAAAAGAAATATGTCCATGCATTAAGGAAATTAGTCTTCAGATCTTTGAACCAAAATACTTATCAGAAGTTTGCACTGGCCATCAAACCTAGAACCTCAGTAGAAGAAGGAAATAACTGTCTTAAATTTGCACAACAATTGGAAGAATCCATTGCAAGACCCAAGTGGGTTTTGGTAAATAAAACCAAATGGGAAGAACAGTGCTTGTTGTTAAAAAAGTAGATGTCAACTTATCCATAAAGTTGGAGCAGCTGAGAAAATGGACAACTACAGACCAGTCTTTGTACGTAGTGTTACTTAACATAGCTTTCATTGTGGACAAAAAGTAGAAATTCCAGTATGCAACATTCTTAATCAGTTTAAGACCAGATGTAGTGTAGGAGATTCTGCTGTAATACTGACCTTTCTAAGACTTAACATTACTATGGACTGCAGAATGTTAATTCCTAGACTGTTAGTTTCTGGTGCCATCTCTAATGAAACAGACTGCCACGTAGGTAATGGCTGCCTCCATTCCTATAATAGTCTTCAGTGGAGTACCATATGGCTTTGCAAGTTGTTTTCTCCCTTTCACTATATATCTGCAATTTATGTGGCAACAGTATAAGAAAGCAAATGCTGCACCAGTATGCATATGGTATGTTTAATAGTTGTAAGTACTAATATAATAACACTCCAAACTGAGCTTCTGGAAAGTTTCTTGTTGCTTCAGATGTTAGCTAATCTTGTTACTTCAGATGGGACCCCATCTGCACTTGCTGAATCTATGAAAGACCAGGGTTATGACAGTTATTTGAATTTTTTTTTGTAGTGCAGACCCTTACAGGAGCCATTAATACTATTCAAGATACTCTGCCTATCTGACCAGCTTTGACTGTATACTTTTGTAATAATTCCATTCCTATAAATTATATAACAAGCAAACAGATATAGAACATAGAGATAGCACAAGTGCATTACGTATTATTAATAACAAGACATATTACTAACACTGTAATTGCTTTAAGATGATGATGATGATGATGATGATGATGATTAAAATGCAGTGTTAAGTTACTTTGAATTTGCCAAGAAAAAAGTTTGTTACTAAATCAGTGTCCTAATTCTACTATTAATGTGACACTTGTGATTGATAGTTTCTGCACAGCTGTGAATCTGTAAATAAATTGAGAACAGACAGCAGTAATTATTCTCCAACTAATAGAAGCCATTCTCATTTTTAGGAATAAATAAAATTTGTGGAGAAACCTCTATTAGATGATAGAGGAATCATAGTTTCAGGGAATCCTGTTTGAAAATCACTGGAAAGTATAACTGGAAAAAAAACTATATTCTGATGGAAATAGACTAGTAAACATAAGTGCAATTGTTTGATGGTACTCCCACTAACTTTCATTAAATATCTGGGAGCTATCCACAATTAGGAACTAATAGTAAATGTTTATTGTAAATCACATCCCCTAAGGCAAACTGGCTCTTGGAGATGATATATAAGTTAAAATAACACATCACACCTGAGGCAAGAGCCAATATCACCACTATGATGCTTCCAAATTTGCTGTTTGCATCCACAATTCTCTATAATCATACTCAGCACTGGATAGATGTATTGGCTGCTGCCTAGAGCAGGCTAAGGCTTGCTATTAAATGACTTTATCAAATTAATGATTGAGTTAATCTCCATAAAATGGGGTGACCAGACATTCAAAACTCAAAGTACATTTTACACCTCAGCTTTGTCCTTAAAGCACTGTACAAAAAATAGTAGTGAAGATGCAAAAATCAAATGGCTGCAGGTACACTGAGGTGCCCAAAACACACAACAACAGCAAAAGTAAATTAAGGCACCAAAGTTACACACTGGAAATCAGTCACTGTACTTTATTGCAGAAGACAAACGGTAAGCGCTTTCACAACTTAATGTTGCTTCATCAGACCACATCACTACAACTGATGCTTGGTTAAATACTAGGACAATTAGTATGACATCACAATTTAAAGAGATATTACTCCACTAACATAAGAACATATATTGATATCCATAAGAAAAATGCATAAAATATATAGAAAGGTGTGTATTTACACACAATAATATTTAAAAAAGGGGGAATGTCATCCCTGATGGTTATTAAAAAAAAAAAAAAATATATATATATATATATATATATATATATATATATATATATATATATATATAGTTCCCATTCAGAAGCCTGAAACATCATAAGCCTGAAAATCAAAATCCTGAAACCAAAAGCCTGAAAATTCAGAATCCTGAAAACTCAAAATCCTGAAAGCCCAAAATCCTGAAAGACCAAAATCCTGAAACTCAAAATCCTGAAAACACAAAATAGACATACTGATGTCATTGTGGCTTTGCTATTGTTAGCCCTGTGGTGTTAGGTCATGCGTTGGGGTCAGGTAAGTGTGCGGTTGGTTTTATTTTAGGGTTAGGGGCGGTTTAAGTGAGTTAGGGTTAGGGCACAGGTTAGGCATGTATGCAATAGTGACAAATATTGGCGTTAGGGGCGGTTTAAGTGAGTTAGGTTTAGGGCGCGGGTCAGGTGAGTGTGCGATAGTGACGGACCTTAGGGTTAGGGTTAGGGTCAGGGTCAGTTGGTAGATATTAGTGTCTTTATAGTGACATTTTAGCATTATTTGTGTTTTCAGGATTTTGAGTTTCAGGATTTTGGTCTTTCAGGATTTTGGGCTTTCAGGATTTTGAGTTTTCAGGATTCTGAATTTTCAGGCTTTTGGTTTCAGGATTTTGATTTTCAGGCTTATGATGTTTCAGGCTTCTGAATGGGAACCATATATATATACATATACACACACATTTTTGTGCACATATAACAATAATAGTACAATAAAAATATATATAAAAAAATCCTATTTAGTGTTTAAGGCGCCTTGCCTTAAGGTAAGGAACTAATGAGGTGCAGCCATTCAAACCAGGATATCTATCTGCTTGTAATTTAGTGATCCATTGTTGTTCTAATTCTTCAGTGTGGTTTTCTATATCAACACCTCTGTTTGTCCTTACTATTTGTTGTAAGATTAAAAATTTAAAACAATGACTACTGTCTGTATTCAAGACATGATTAGCTAGAGCATTTGATTGCTTCTGGTTCCGTATGTCCCTTATATGTTCTAACATTCTTTCTTTAAAGCACCTATTTGCTTTGCTACATAATAGGCATGGCATGCTTGGCAAAAACAAAAATAAACATCAACACTTTTACAATCATAGTAATTCTTCGTATAAAGTTTAAAACATTTCACAGGATGAATGTACTCATTTTTAGTGTAGACATGCTGACAAGCAGCACAATTCCTGCACGGGAAGGTGCCCTGTCTGTTTGAGAGGTTTTTTCTAAAAGACTGATGTTCTCTATTACAGAGCTGCTGCTTTAAAGACACATTATTTCTAAAACTGAAGTTTGGGGTGTCACCAACTGTGGAAACCAGACCTGGTATTTCATGTAATAAGTGCCAATTCTTTTTAATAATTTCCGTATACTTATTGATGTCACTTGCAAATCTAAACACTATTCTAAACTTATTTCTATCAATGCTTGTATCATAAGGTAAACTTGTATCAGCACTTTAAGAGCTCATGTATGGTTTACATCTTGTAGATCTCAATTTCCATGCATCTGCTATAACTCTAGTGATTTCTGAGCTAGAATAGCCTCTTGTTTGAAATTCGTCTTGTAACTTATTTAAAGCAACTACTGCCTCTTCATCATTATTATGTAGTTCCTAGGATTTATGGACTCCCTAAAATCCATAAACATACCACGGTTCCTCCTTTACGCCCCATCGTATCAGGAGCAGGATGGTGAACTAAGCCCCTATCTATTTATGTAGAAGGCATTTTACATGAGTTCTTGGATAGTTGTTATACAGTTCTTAGAGACACAAAATGTTTTTACAGCGGTTGCAAAATAGAATGGAAACCATTGATAATGATGAAGAATTTGTATTCCTTACCATGGACATTGAATCTCTTTTTACTAGTATTCCAAATGTTTGGGGTATTGATAGAATAAGAGAATTCCGCGATATGAATAAGAAGCTGACTACTAATAAGATTATGTTAGTCTGTGCACTATTGGAGATTATACTTGAAAATAACATTGTAACTTTTCAGGATCAATTTTTTCTACAGAAGATTGGCGTGACTATGCGCACTTAGTGTGCAAATAGCTATGCCAATCTATCACTAGTACGATGGGAAGAACAATATGTTTTGTCAGATGTTAACCCATTTTTTGGCTACATTCTCTGGTGCGTCCGTTTCGTGGATGATGTTTTTGTCTTGTGGAAAGGGCATGGTGAAAATATCAGTAATTTCATTGATTACCTGCATAGTACTACAGACTATTTGAAGTTTACTTTTACTTTTTCTGATACATGTGTTGATTTCTTGGATGTGAGTGTCACCCTTACTGATTTAAAGCAGATAAGAACCAGTATTTATCACAAACCCACAAGAACTAATGCCTGTCTTCACAGGTCAAGCATGCACCCGAGACACATACCTAGAAATGTCCTCAAAGGACAAGTCTATAGAACCCTACGCCTACATAATAATGATGAAGAGGCAGTAGTTGCTTTAAATAGGTTACAAGACAAATTTCAAACAAGAGGCTATTCTAGCTCAGAAATCACTAGAGTGATAGCAGATGCATGGAAATTGAGATCTACAAGATGTAAACCATACATGAGCTCTTATAGTGCTGATACAAGTATACCTTATGATACAAGTATTGATAGAAATAAGTTTAGAATAGTGTTTAGATTTGCAAGTGACATCAATAAGTATACGGAAATTATTAAAAAGAATTGGCACTTATTACATGAAATACCAGGTCTGGTTTCCACAGTTGGTGACACCCCAAACTTCAGTTTTAGAAATAATGTGTCTTTAAAGCAGCAGCTCTGTAATAGAGAACATCAGTCTTTTAGAAAAAATCTCTCAAACAGACAGGGCACCTTCCCGTGCAGGAATTGTGCTGCTTGTCAGCATGTCTACACTAAAATGAGTACATTCATCCTGTGAAATGTTTTAAACTTTATCTGAAGAATTACTATGATTGTAAAAGTGTCGATGTTGTTTATTTTGTTTTGCCAAGCATGCCATGCCTATTATGTAGGCAAAACAAATAGGAGTTTTAAAGAAAGAATGTTAGAACATATAAGGGACATACGGAACCAGAAGCAATCAAATGCTCTAGCTAATCATGTCTTGAATACAGACAGTAGTCATTTTTTTTAATTTTTAATCTTACAACAAATAGTAAGGACAAACAGAGGTGGTGATGTAGAAAACCACACTGAAGAATTAGAACAACAATGGATCACTAAATTACAAGCAGATAGATATCCTGGTTTGAATGGCTGCACCTCATTAGTTCCTTACCTTTAGGCAAGGCGCCTTAAACACTAAATAGGATTTTTTTATATATATTTTTATTGTACTATTATGGTTATATGTGCACAAAAATGTGTGTGTATATGTATATATATATATATATATATATATATATATATATATGTATATATATATATATATATATATATATATATATATATAGTTCCCATTCAGAAGCCTGAAACATCATAAGCCTGAAAATCAAAATCCTGAAACCAAAAGCCTGAAAATTCAGAATCCTGAAAACTCAAAATCCTGAAAGCCCAAAATCCTGAAAGACCAAAATCCTGAAACTCAAAATCCTGAAAACACAAATAATGCTAATATGTCACTATAAAGACACTAATATCTACCAACTGACCCTGACCCTAACCCTAACCCTAAGGTCCGTCACTATCGCACACTCACCTGACCCACGCCCTAACCCTAACTCACTTAAACCGCCCCTAACCCCAATATTTGTCACTATTGCATACATGCCTAACCTGCTCTAACCCTAACTCACTTAAACCGCCCCTAACCCTAAAATAAAACCAACCGCACACTTACCTGACCCCAACGCATGACCTAACACCACAGGGGTAACAATAGCGAAGCCACAATGACATCAGTATGTCTATTTTGTGTTTTCAGGATTTTGAGTTTCAGGATTTTGATCTTTCAGGATTTTGGGCTTTCAGGATTTTGAGTTTTCAGGATTCTGAATTTTCAGGCTTTTGGTTTCAGGATTTTGATTTTCAGGCTTATGATGTTTCAGGCTTCTGAATGGGAACCATATATATATATATATATATATATATATATATATATATATATATTTTAATAACCATCAGGGATGACATTCCCCCTTTTTTAAATATTATTGTGTGTAAATACATACCTTTCTATATATTTTATGCATTTTTCTTATGGATATCGATATATGTTCTTATGTTAGTGGAGTAATATATCTTTAAATTGTGATGTCATACTAATTGTCCTAGTATTTAACCAAGCATCAGTTGTAGTGATGTGGTCTGATGAAGCAACATTAAGTTGTGAAAGCGCTTACCGTTTGTCTTCTGCAATAAAGTACAGTGACTGATTTCCAGTGTGTAACTTTGGTGCCTTAATTTACTTTTGCTGTAAAAAATAGTAGTGCCCTGGGAAATGTATTACATAACTGGGTAGAGAATGAGTGTATGGGCATAAACAGACTACATGTAATCACCATATTCCTATGTTTTGAACCTCAATATTTTGTATTCATTTCTATTTATTTATTTATAGAGGTAAATGAGGTAGACAATATGTGCCCTTCTTCATTCTTGACTTAGTTATAATAAGATAAAAATCCAGGAATTAAGGGAGAAGTATACACTATCATGAAGAATAATAAAACTTACACGAGACTTTAATCTTTATCAACGTAGCATGTTTTCTGAGACAGCAGTGACAAGTGACCTAGATGAGTGGTAATCATATTTTCAGGAAAAACATACAAAAATATTTACTAATGCAGAATAAGCACTGAAGAACTATATTTGCATGCTAAGTGCTGCACAGCCAAACTGCAGGTCATATATTAAGAAATACAAAAGCACATAGTATGATGTATACATTTATTGCATTCAATAATTTAAGATTTTATGGCATGGCTTTAGTTATTAAGTTATCATGGCGCACTTTGTATCTTTGTTTAACCTCAGAATAAATGTATCTCTTGCTGTAGGGCAAATGATATAGTAAGAACATAGAATGTAAAATGTATACCTCTATGGTCCTCTTCAAAAGGAACCTTGATGACTGGATGGGAGAAAGGAAATTCACCCCAGGGATCACATCAGTCGCCCTGCTAGACAGGGGTCCAGGGAAGTAAATAGTGTGGGAAGAAATAGCCAGGGAATTGTTATGGCTAGGCTTGTATAGGCCCTAGGGCCGATAGCCTAGTACCAACCTATGAACCTATGAACCTATAATAACTGCTTCTGTAAAATATCTATGCACTTTATAACTAAGATAAAACTTTCATTCCATATAATGCAGGAATCTGTAAAAAAAATCCTTCATAGTATCTGTGAAGCTGTGGATAATGCCAGACTGAGTTAAAATGTAATGTATTTTTTATTTCTCATTTTCTTGTTCATCTGCAATCAGAATGTTGTTCCCATGGCTAGAGGAGTTTGTGACTTATGTCTTTTTGAATATAAAATAACAGAGAATATCTTTTGAAGTTTGTTGGATTTCTAGACTTGTTGTCTCCTCTTGTTAATGTAGTAAAGATGATAAAAGACCAGGAAATTTCTTTTGAGATGTAATGACAATGGACTTGATAACTTGCATACCATTGTGGAATCCAGTGACAGGAAACAGACTTGGATTTGTAAACTGTTCTGGCTACTTGTATCATCCAGGCAAGCCACTGGGAGATGAATTCATGTGATAATCACTTGAAGGCTGGGGCAACGTCAGTGTGTATATATATATACGTATATATATATATATATATATATATATATATATATATATATATATATATATAAAACTGTGTGCTATACTATGATATAATACTACCTTGCCTAGTCTGAGTGGGGTATTCATCTGGTAAACAGATCTATTGAAGACTGTTTACTAATTTATCTGAGTTATAATAGGCTGCACTAAGCTGCAGCCAAGGAACTTAGGTATCTGGAACTTGTATCCTGTCTGTTTTATTGCCTTTTATTTTATTTCTTTCTGTGTGCCAACATACAAATATTTTAATCTGTATTTGCACTATTTGCACTATTTTCTTTAATAGTTAAGTAAAGTTCACTTATTAAACTTAAGGACTTGTGACTAGCATTTATTTGTTTATTATATTTATGCACTGTTGTTTATCTTGAGAAGAGGGTAATCTTTATTATAGTGTAGGTAACAAGCTATATGGTACACATCTCCCATTACACTGCTAGGCCTACCACTAGTGAAAGATATTAATAGGTATCCTGAAGATTTAGCTCACTCTGGATGTGCATATACTTCACTCCAAAAAGGCTGCAGCCTATTAGCAGCCAGAGTGAAAGAAAGGGAGGGGAGTTAGAGCCCTGGCAATCTGGCCAGGTGTTGTGTCCTTGGCAGGGCACTACCCATAGGCTACTGCAGCAGTGAAGAAATTCAAACATCTACTCTTATGGGTAAGTAGGACTTGCACAACAGTACTTTTTCAGTAGTGAGTGGGCTCTACTAAGCAGGTGCAACCTAATGGCAAGTAGCTGACAGATATGCAGCATGTGCCTGCTTAGGCTTTTTGTAGAATGCACACCTACATGCTTGTAGGTATCACTAATGCAGCAAGCTGAGCTGTCTCTCTCTTCCTCAGAATGGGTTAGCTTGTGTTGGCTATTCACTGTCATCTATCCTGACTCAGTCCCTGCAGCATTTCTTCTGCTATTAGAACACATGTCATTTCAGGTGCATTCAAGTATGTATTCCTCTCTGCTAAAGGGCTAGGCCTTGGTCTTTCTTATTTTAATTACACAATGGTATTAATATTAATTTAAACTTAAAATATGCCTAACCTTAATACAGTGACATGTTGTGATATCTAATTTCACTGTCTGTGAATTAAACTAACTACATGGAGCTGAGAGTTTTTCATTACCAATATATAGTGAGCAGTTAAGCAAACAATTGCAAAACAGCAATGAGCTCAGAGAGTAAAAAGGATGAGTTCCCACCTATATAAAATGAAACATTTGGCCACTGATGAGAGCAATATGATTTTTTTTTTATACTGGAAACATTGCAAACTACTTCCTCTGCCTTTTGACGCATAATTCACTACATCCCTTGCAGCAAACGTCTTGTAGAAACAGGGGTCATGAGTGTGATACAGAATGAGGACAATGCAGCATTTGTACCTGCAGGGCTCAAGACTGCAGGAATAGTCATTGCAGAAATACTGATGACAAGGGCATTCATCCCCTAAAGAATGTCTAAAAATGATGAATAAAAGGTTGATGATCTTATACAAGCCTAAGAACATTTAGAGGAGGCTAACTGATGTTTCTACTTTGTTCTAAATAGAAACATGAAAGTGTTTATTCTTCAACAATACAACAGAGCTGTCTGTTGCAGAGAAACCATTGGTACTAGGCTCAGCTGTCCCTGATTTTGCCTAATATTTTTGCATTGTCACTCATAAATGTTTGGCATTCTGATAAAACACTGAGGATTACAGTCAGACAGTACTGCCAGACATTAGAATTTGATGCTTATTATTGTTCAGAAAATGCAAACTGTTGCAAAATCTGTCATTCTGTTAACTTTTTAAGTGAATCAGACTGCTATTTTAAAATTGTCTTTGATTATGGACATTTGTCCTACTTGTATTTTTTGATTTGTCCAGAATTCTTAATCAAAGAAGTTAAATGCTACTGGGATAATGAGTTAGCTGAATGACACTGTTGAGGCTGTAAATCTCCATTTTGTAAGCTTGGTAAGAAATTCTAGGGTTTTATTATGTGATAATGACCTCCTCTTAGGTGGCTTAAATCACTGGCTAGACCTTGCTGTGCAACATGCAAGAGGTGAGAGACAAAGACTCAAAGACAAAGATGGGCTTTGCTAGTCTTTTTTGAAGTACTGTTAGAAAAAAATTGTATACACTGACATAAGCCTTTACACCAGACCTCCATATGCTGCTTCAAATATGCCCTCCAACATAAATGAAGCTATCTTGCCAAGACTATATTTAGGTAGTCATCTGTAAAGGACTTTAAGATTTGCTGAGGGGCATGTTGAAACAAAATTAGCAGAACTCTCATTTTAGTATGTGGTCATATATTATCTAATCAACCAAGTATATTTGACTGGCATCCTGTTGATAAAATGGAATAATCTTTAAATGTCACACTGGGAATTTCTATTCTAGATAGTGTAAATCTACCCTTAATTGGTGAATTATCATTGGGAATATGAAGAAGAATATGTTCTGTAACGATTGTACTTTAATGGTTCTGACTTGCAAACAAATGGCAGTTTCTTTTTCAGCCTATGTACAGCTAACTGTTCTTCTGTTTTTTTTTTTTACAATACCTTACTTTTATATAATACTATTTGTGGCTGATATTACAATGCTGTCTAGGACTATACAGACATTAAAACCAAATTACATGACCTGTGAGGATGTAGTTTATGTTACTGTCTATAGCACCTCATAGTACAGGGTATATATGTGACTCTTCTCAGGGTGGTCCATGCATGCAGGAATGCTTTAGTGCTTAGAACATTTATTTGTAACCAAAGCATGAAGACCACCAAAAAACCCACTTATTGATGTTGTTATTACATTTATTGATTTAGTACAAAGATGGAATCCTAAACACATTTCTGCATGGTACAGCATCTTTATCTTGAGAAGGCAACTTTAAATTCCAGTTTCAGCAGAACATTTTCAAACCTGAAATTATCAGTATATAAAATTAAACAATGTTTCCATTTGATTGCTAAAGCAACTTACCTGAAGTGTGAAAGTGATGCCTCACCTGGATTCAGAAAACTCTTGCTTGTGTTTGTTTTCCTGTGGACACAGAAACTAAAACATGACATAGAAAACCAGAATGGCAATAGCATTATAATTTTGCTGATCTTTTATATTTGTTTATTCAAATAAATGTTATAATATCCAAAGAAGCCTTTGGAACAGATTCTGTAAAGTTCACATTCACAGAAGCTATTTATGGACAGTGTAGCACTACGAAGGAAAACCTCAGCTCACTAACTTTGGAAGTGATTTCAGAAAACATTTTGAAAGCACAATGAATGCTTAGCTATTCAGCATAGGGTAATTACAAATTCTCTGCATGCCCGTCTGATTCGAAAACACATTGTGCACTCCTCACGCAACTTAAATGAGACAAACCGCAACACAGAGTCTGTTTCTGAAATTCTTGGTATATGCTATATGGAACTCAAGGAACAGAAGCTACTACTACGGATTTTTAAGTGAATCAGACTGCTATTTTAAAAAAAAGAACATAAAAATGCAACTTGCAGTTAATGACCCAACAAGAACGAGATTTGAACTCCAAGTCCAAAACATGATAGTGGACAGGAACGAGATGGATACACACAATGTACAATAGAAAAATACATTTCTTCCAAATAAAATTAATCACTTTCGTCGGTGTGTAACATTGACTTCATCAGAATTAAATTTAAAAACAACAATAACTGTTCAAATACTTCGTAACAAGTCTCACATTGAATAACAAACCAACAAAATTGTACAATCACTTATTCAATAAAAACACAGATTAAATATCATGAACCAATAAAGAATAATCTTTTCATCTACCAACTGAGTGTGGAACATTACAGCTTAAACCAATGAACAGACAACTCATTCATCGTATAGGATTGGATATTGCACATGCCTCTCGTGGTCTGTGACAATCCAATAAAACTGAATGAAATCTTAACAAATAGGAACAGAGTGTAACCCCCATGAGCCAATGAGCAATACTCTCTTTGTCCACCAATTAAATCTAGAAGACTGTATCTTAAATCAAATAGCTCATGTCTCATTCTTTACATGGGATTGGATACAGCCCAAACAGCTAAACCAATAACCTAAATACATCATAAATTCCAAACTACACCAAGTAAATCACAAACCACTGAAATAATGAAAAAAGAAGCTAGGCTGAGGCAAACCAAGTTATAATAAATCCAAACATCAGCTGATTGTGAGTGCTTTCGTCCTCTTTAATGAAATGAACTTCTTCAGACACAT
This sequence comes from Protopterus annectens, assembly GCF_019279795.1. Taxonomy (NCBI): domain Eukaryota; kingdom Metazoa; phylum Chordata; order Ceratodontiformes; family Protopteridae; genus Protopterus; species Protopterus annectens. Next base: position 1,349,368,917 of record NC_056726.1, on the reverse strand, counting down.
CCAACTGTTAACCCCTTATATATATATATATATATATATATATATATATATATATATATATATATATACATACATCACTATCACGACTAATTAAGCATTAAAAACTTTCATTCTATCTATACAATTTTAGCTTTACTTTAAAAATAAAAGACAAGAAAAATAAAGTGCACATTAACAATCCTAACTAAGCAATATTTATAAAATCATTTAAAAGTTTATATATATATATATATATATATATATATATATATATATATATATATATATATACATATACACACACACACACACACACACACACACACACACACACACACACACACACATATATATATATATATATTCACCGTACTATACTTTTCAATTTAAGTAAACAAGCTATAGAACATTGATTATTCAGGCCATTCCATAGCTTGTTTACTTAAACTGAAAAGTATAGCACGGTGAAAAAAAAAAAAAAAAAAAAATATATATATATATATATATATATATATATATATATACACATATATAAAACTTTTAAAAGATTTTATAAATATTGTTTAGTTAGGATTGTTAATGTGCACTTTGTTTTTCTTGTCTTTTATTTTTAAAGTAAAGCTGAAATTTTATAGCTAGAATAAAAGTTTTTAATGCTTAATTAGTCATGTGATAGTGATATAGGAGGGGTTAACAGTTGTATAATTGTCTGAAAAAGTTCATTCCATTAAAGTGGACGAAAGTGCTCACAATCAACCAGTGTTTGGATTTATTATAACTTGGTTTGCCTCAGCCTAGCTTCTTTTTTCGTTATTTCAGTGGTTTGCAATTTACTTGGTGTAGTTTGGAATTTATGATATATTTAGATTATTGGTTTAGCTGTTTGGGCAGTATTCAATCCCATGTAAAGAATGAGACACAAGCTATTTGGTTTAAGATAAATTCCAGACTACTCGAACTGACACTCCATTAGCTTTTCACCAGCGTCATGCTTAATCTGTGCAAATCTTAACAAGTTGCATTGTTTTAAAAACATTTAGCAAGTGCTGGAAAACCTATATTAGATATATTTCATGCACATTGTACTTACTACATGCAAATCTAAGCAAGTTGTGTTGTTTTAAAAACATATACTGGGTACTCGCTATCCTATTTATCTTATGGAATCATTTACACGTTGTTTGAAAAACATGGTTGTGTGTCCCACTGCAAGCCATACTTTTGTATCTAAAGTGGGTATTTCTTTCATCACACTTTAATCAATCTGTGGTCTAATACTGAAATTTTATACCATTTCAACAATAGTCATTTGTAAATATATCAAATCTCTGTTACAGGATTTCCAAATCATTGAACCAAATTCCTTAATCTTAAAATAAATAACCAGGCCAAGGGCTTATGCTGTAAATGAAGTGAATCTCAGAATGCTGGAAATAGAAACGTGGTCATTTAGACAAGGGAGGATTATGGCATTCAGCCTCATCTGCCATAAGGTTTCATGATGTTCTATTAAATCCTCCCACATTCCACCCCTTGGATTTTTTTGTTACTTTATCAAAACCAAAAAAGGCAAATACATGGTCAGGTTTTCTGAGATATGTTTAAATAAAGAATTGTTGGTGTTCTTATCCTTAATGTATCGTATATGCTCGTAAATCCTGTTCTTAAATCTTCTTTTGGTTTTTCTCACGTAAAATCCACCACATTTTTGAGATACAGCTAGATAAATCACCCTGACTGAATCACAAGTACAATGAAAAGGGGTTTTAACCCTGAGTGTGTTCACCGTAATGACCCTCTTCTCCAAAATGTATTTGCACATTGTACAAAAGCCACATGCCAAGATATGTTACATGTGCTTGCTTTGCATATGCATGGCATGCTTCATGCTGGCCAGTGTTCAGATATTCAGATGATGTCAAGATTCCCACTGGTAAGCTGAGTTATGCATGCCATTGCACGGCCTTGATTGAAATGCTTACAGTGGAGATGGATACATTCTACTTGACATGTTTTATTATTGATCATGTCCATAACTATAAATCAAGTGACATAGGGAATGTGTTATGTGCATTAGGAGCCATTTATTAGCAACAATTGTGATGATTATAGTTCTGCTACTTGCTGATGTTTGCACTATTTAAAATTGAACTGTGTTTTAAATAGCAAGTTTGATGTATGCTACTACACCTTCTATCTTATATTTGTATTTGCAGAACTCACCAGTGGATGGGATGTTAATTAAGTATGCAAGATTGCAGATAAGCACATTAATTTCATAATAAAGTCAGCTATGATCTTCATGGGAATGTGCTGCATGATGCACATTTGCTTTTCATCGCTCTCGTGTTTAGCAGTTCATTTTGACAGAGCACGGGACCCGTGGACATTTGCCTTTCAAACACAGATGACGAGCATATAGCCAAGCCACTTCTGGAGTCTTCATATGATGATGATGATGATGAGGAAGCTGGACCTGCACCTGGCTGAGCCATCATGCTTGCTGCACCCCAGAGGAGATGACATGGACCAGAACTGAGACGATTACTGGGAGAAGATTCAGGGAATTGTGACCAATGTGTTTCAAACACAGATAAGGAACATGATGGGGAACTTCTTCCAGCATATAGAATGGGCTGTGGGTGACTCATTAAGAGACATAGCCCGGGAGATCATTCATGAGGTTCATCCATGTCAGCCTGGTCCCTAAGGTCTGTGTACTCCAATTGTGTTATGCTGCTAATATGCTGATTGCCATATAATTGACTGGACTGTATCTGCACTTTTGTGCATGCATACTATGAAACTAACATGCTTATGTGTTATTGTCATGTGACATTTAATTATATTTCAATGTGTGCATGATATTACACTTTCCTCCAACATTCAGCTGTCCATGCATTGTGACAATTAACCTGCAGCTAGTGCTGCAACAATTAACCTGTAAACATACGTTTTACTGAGGGCAGCTGAAAGTCAGCAAATGTTGTCCATAGTCCAGCACTACCATTTTGCTATGGTTTGGATTTGTGTATTGCCATATGATGTATGTGTGTCATTTCCCATATGTTTTGGATGATAACTGCCATGATATCCCACTGGCATGATGCGGTATCGTGTGCCACATGCTGGGAATGCTAATGCCATGTTAGGTTATATACAGGTATGTCATAGCTATGGGCAGTCCTCCTTTCTGACTACATCAAGCACCAGTGTAGCATTAATGTATACACAGTCGTACAGGTAATTTATTCTTCAACAGTACATTACGCCGTGTTTGCTGCATGTTACATTTTCATGTACATTACTTACTAACATAAGTTCATACCTCCCACAAAAAGTTGTACACATTAACTGATTGTACAGGTCTCTGCACGTAGTTGGAATCATAGTGACACACAATTGTACCTTTGACATGTGAACATTTATTGACTTACTGCTGATTGTGTCATGCTGCTCAAAGGAGTGCCCTCTGCTCAGTAATGAGCAGGGTGTGTTATGTACACCTGATGCTGTTTATTCAACATTTGCATGACAGGATATGTGTAGGGTGATTGAAATTCTTAGCTTCCTTACCAATACATGTTGATGTGACATGATTGCACATTACTGTGTATGTGGGATTTATACATGTCCAGTTCTGTGGACATCAGCAATCATTCTGCCCATATGACATACATTTGTCATTTGCTTAAATGTATTTTTGGTTAGCTTGTATAGTACTCTGTGTGCTGTACAGATGCATTTGCAGTGTGTCAACTTACCTTGCTCTGCTTTTCCATGATGTGCGCCCAGGTTGTCCACCTCCCTTCCACCTTTATATATGTGTATTATATTTTGCAGATGTGTTTGTCTTTGATGCAATTATTGACCATTGCCATGTATTACATTGTTGACATGGTGATCATGTGCCAAATGTATGGCCATTTTACAGATGCAGGACATCTGTTGACTAGTTGCTGACTACTGTTTGCAATACATCCTTGTTCTTGTTATACTTGTGCATTAACCACTTTACGTTGTTGCAATCCATGTGGACAACCTGATATATTTTTTAAACTGTAGTATTATATCTTTATAAACATTCTTACATGTCATTGGTGTGTGTATACTTATTAACCTTGCTTTCATATGCATTCCATTTAGGCCAGTGACAGTCAGTCTACGTGTTGCCTTTGACATGGCATATGTGTGTCACAAATATGTATGCCTTTACATGTTTGTTTGGCTTGTGTACATCTACTTTTGTATTTAGCAGCCAATTTGCTTCTTTGCTGCAGTACTGTTGTTTGGCACTGTGCTTGGTTGTTTGTCTTTTACGTGCATGGTTTATGGTTTCAATTTGTCCTTTGCCAGAGTTATCCAGCATTGTTAGATCTGCATTTGCTCATCTGTGATGTTTCTTGATTTGCACTGCTGACAGACATTCTGGATCTGTGTTTACTCATCCAATTTGTATTGTGGTCCTTATTTATTACTGTACAACACACATCTACCATTAATCATACACATCCAGGTATGACTGACGCACAGTTTGCAACATGTCATAACATGCACTGCATAGGTGGATATGGTTTTCAGCATTCCACCATGGCTGGTATGCATCCCCACCCTGTTTGACAACTTTCCATTGCCCATTTGTATGTGTAACTTACCTGCCCTTACTGTTTTCTTCCAATATTTGTCTATCTTGCATTGTGATATTTGTTCTATGGGTAAACCTGCTGTGATGGTCTTCTCCTCCTCTTTCCCTATCCTTTCCTTCTGTTCTTAAAAAATAAAACAATTGGACCTATTCCCGCCAAAAAAAAAAAAAAAAAAAAAAAAAAAAAAATGCCTGTGCCCCTCTGACTTTTCCTCAGAGTTTCCAGTTCCATCATCTCTCTTGTGTGTCCCTCTTCATCACCCATACCCCACATCTTCTTTCTGTCTCCCACTTTCCTTGGGTGTGTGCGTTAGCTGTGTGTTCCACACAAGTCCCACACCCATTGCTAGCTAATGTTAGCTGTGGTGATGTAGCCATGATTGCCCTTTGTCTTTTTATTTTTTTTATTAGAAATGTTAAGGATTCTGTTGAAATCTGTAAGTGCAAACAAGCATATTTTATTAGTACATGACTTATGGACACATCTATAGTTGTCTTTAACCTTACTGGACAGATTGTTGAAGATATGTATTATGAATGGCATGCTGCTCGCAAGCAATTTTATTAGTAAATGAATTACAGAGATACCCATAGTTGTTTGTAACCTTACTGGACAGATTGCTAAAGATATGTATTACAAATGCCATGCAGTTTACATTGGGATAGTTAGCATTTTTTATGATAACAGAGTTAGTTATATTCTGTAGTTATAATCAAGCTTACTGGAGTGTTTCTGTTATAGATATGTATTTAAAACTGTCAGGATGCTTGAATTGTGATAAATCTTTCTTGAAATTTGTTAATGTACATCACAATTTCGGGTTCCGGTGTGTAGATTGCAAGCTAAATGCCCATGAGCTACAACACCGAAAGATCATAGAGCGGTGCTGCTGAAAGATAGATATGCTGTGGGAATCCATGCAGTACGAAAAGGGTGAAATGGAGATGTCCCCTAATGTAAATAAGCAGGCTGTTTCCTGACAGTGGAAACAGCCACGCTAAACAAACAATTGGCAGGATAAGTGGTGGAGAGGGTCCAAACAATCACAGAAAGACAAAACAGCTTACCTGTAGCCCATGCACAAGCATTCCAAACCCCCAAACACAACCCATACAGTACATCTTGCTGTGGGAAGCTGATGGACAGAAAATGCCAAAGAAGCTGCAGACGATTGATACCCTTGTACATGTGCACCGTACACAAGACACAACAACACAAGCATCCCTTCCCATACACCCCAACCATACAGTTTTTGCAGACTACCCAGACTACTGCAGAATATGTGCGGCCCATAGTGAGAACTATTGTGGCTGTCTGGCAGAGTACTGGCAAAGCAATGTGCGCAGGAGTTAGAAATTAATGACAGACATTTAGAGTTTCAGACTTCACACTACAGAATATGCATGCTAATACACAACCTGTTATCCTATCCACTGTATAAGTTTGCAAAGGCAGAATGTGACCCTATGTGTACCACTAGTGGTATGGCTTTGTCCAGACTACCTACTCCAAGGGGCTGAGAGGTATGCCTGCAACAGAAGAGCACTGTCCTTCCAGACCCACCCTAGAGCAGTGGCAGGTGGACACGTCAACCCTAGCAATCACAGACCACATACCCAACATTGCAAAAGCAACCACAGTAGAAGGGAACATATACACAAAGGGGAGGGAAAGTATGAATGGGACACAAAAGAGTATCAACCCACCTTCAAGTCCACAGCAAGGCAGCATGCCCGTAATGTGGGCGTTGATAAACCCATCCAATGGTTGTTGCAGCTGGGGTACGCACATATGCAGGGACATGTAGGCAGAAAAGGGTGCTACACAGGGACATATCCCTATGTGATCTCTGTCGCTGAAACTCAGGCTGGGCCCCACACCCTGACTGGCCAACAGCAATAGCTGGGTGTTAAAGGGGACTTGTGCAGTACATGCAGAACCAGTGGTGTATGCAAGCTGGGAGATTCCTGCTGGGCTACATTCACTTGCCAATTGCACGGCTGTGTGAACTGCATGTAGAGAATCCCTAGCAGGACAGGTAGTATGAGCAAGGTGGTGTGTATACTGCTGTAAAGGGCCACCGTGGCAAACAGTGCGTATTCAGAAGGGTACAACACAAGGTGTTGTATAGCAACATATCCAAACTGTGATAGCGGCCTGTACCGAAGTTGTGTCTACCTTCTGTTCCCTGCTACACTGGATGTGATGGATACTGAGAGGCCATCTATAAGCAGTGTCACCATGATGGAATCTGTGTACCTGTATAGCCCTGGTCAGCTTGGCAACAGATACAGCACAGTGCCCAGCCAACGGGGCAAACCAATGTTTGTAGTGGAAGGATACCTCTACCATTTAGAGAATGAAGCACCCCCTAAATGGTACTGGGCATGTACTGAGCAGAGACTAAAGGCCTACAGAGGTTGTGCCATCACTGTTCGCTAGGATGATGGGGATGAACTGCTGAAATCACTGCCATACCAGCACAGGCCAGACGCAACAACAGCCCAAGTGGTTACACTGCGGGCAGAACTGCGGCAGAGGGCGGTAACGGGCAATGAACTCCCCAGTCAGGTAATGCAGAGTGTCCTAGGCACAGCAGATGACAATGTACTACAAGAGATGCCTTGCCGTGCCACCCTGCTTCGTAGCATCACCAGGGTAGGGCAGAGGGCATGGGCATCCATGTCAACACCTCCAGCAATACTTGCAGATATCAATGTGAGCCAGTATCCACTCAGTAGTCACAGCTTTATCCTCCTCAGAAAGTCTGATATGGGTGGGACTGATTCCTTGGTTCTACTGACTACAGCACAGAATCTGGCTGATTTGTGCAGGTCAGACATCATTCTTGGGGATGGCACCTTCCCAACACGAGCTGATATTTGCCGTCAGCTGTATACATAACATGGATGTATTGGCACCCCCACCTCAGCAAGGATTGTCCCGCTGGTGTACTGTCTCATGACATGGAAATCAGAGTCTGCATACAACAATATGTGGGAGATACTGAAGGGTATGGCCTCAGTTCAGGGATGCACCTTGGCTCCATGATACATTATGACTGATTTTGAGAAGGCAGTGATCCGTGGCAGCCAAAATACATTCCCTAAGACTATTCTGAAGAGGTGCTTATTCCATTTTGCACAGATCATTTGGTGTCAGATCTAGCATCACCACCTTGTGGCCCTCTATGGTACGGACACTGCTTTTTCAATAGCCATCCGCAAGCTGATTGTGTTGGCATTCCTACCACTGGATGATGTTATCCCCGCATTTCTGGACATTGTGGCTACCTTACCTGACTGTGCAAAGCCTATAGGTGTATTTCTGGACCATCATTATGTGCGTGGCCGACCACAGAAGTATGCATCCCACTGCTCAGCACAGCAACGCCTGTCATCTTCCTACCCTTTGAAGTTTTGGAATGTGTATGATGTCTCTGACATGGACTTCCCATGGACAAATAACCAGGTGGAGGCATGGCATCATCGGCTGAAGTTGTTACTTGGACGTCCTACAGTGCAGCTGTCTGACCTTCTGTCTGTTCTGCAACAGGAACAGAACCTGATGGATATCTGAAGGGAGCCACTTTTGAGAGGAATGCCTGTGACACTGCGTAGGAAGGCTATTGTAAGGGAGCATCACCTAAAGCACATCTTGCAACATAAGTGTGACTACAGTGATGTGCAGGATTTCCTACGTGCTGTGGCACATTTCTACAGGCTGTGAATATATTTCCAAATACTATACAGGTGCCATCAATGAGACATGTTAAAAACATCATACAGAGATGTACATGCAAGCTTACAGATTAGCTGAGCTTACCATTGTAAAATATTCCAATATATCACATTTTTGTGGAAATTTCAAATGCCCTTACGAACTGTGCTTTCATTTAAAATATAATTAATTTCTATAAATGTTTCAGTTATAGTAAATTCCTATGCAGGTATTTACATGGTGGCAGCAATGTAAACAATATTAATGCCCTTTTCTAAGATGCTCATAAAAATATTTAATAAACTGCAACTCCTACAGTTGGAGTTAATTTTCTCTGCCTGGATCATTAGTTGATTTGTATTTAATGTTAAGTATAATGCTGGTCTTTAGCTGTGGAATGTTTGTTTGTTGTCAGCACCAGGATTTCATTGCTCTGCAGTGTATTTTTTTCTAGTGATGCATGAACAACTAGATCTTCTTTCAGCCAGTCTTTTAAAGTAAAATTTTAAAATGTTGACCAGAATTCAGTTTGTCATATTCTCCCATTTTTTGGGGTCATGGTGAATTCAAACGAGGCACCAAAGCACAAAACAGCTCCTGTTTGAGAATGCTGATTAAGTATTGCTCCATGCTGTTATGAGTAACTAAATAAGCAGAAATCTAAGTAACGTGTGCCATACTGACGTTCTACATTATGTGATTGTGTGACTACATTCCAAAATGCATTATGCTACATTAGCTGCATATTGTATAATCGTATACTAAATTATTTCTCCACATTGATGAATATTGCAAACATGTTCTTGTAGTGTATTCACCTTCTTTCAGGTGCTTCTTTCTTTAGCCTTTCTTCCCTTATGTTTAATACTTTGTTCTACAGTACTACATACTGTATTTCTGTGGCAATATTCTGTGGCCCTCTTTCATGGTACAATTACAAGTGGCTAATGGTGGCCAAGGATTGTCTCATGTCAGCTGGCTTCAGTGATACTGAAACTTGGAAGCAGAAGCAACAGTGACCCATACTTGCCATCTATGGGCCATAGCCAGCTGGCTCCATTATCAGTTCTTACCTTTAGTTACTCCAGCAGTTAGTGTTGTTACCAAAAGGTAGACCCCCCCCCCCCCCCGGGAAGGAGGAACTCTCAAGGGGTGATTTGAGATGCAGTATTGGGTAAGACGTTGAGGTGGGAGTAATATTCCAATAGGGCATCAGGGTATAAATGGTCAAAATGGTGTGGCTGAAAAACTTTATCACATGCCACAAACATGTCCAACATTAACTGGACAATTTTCATAAGCAACAAAGCTGACAGAGGAAAACGGAGTCCATCATATCTGTGAATTCTGTTTTCAAATACATTTTCAGTAACCATAAGGCCATTGAAGGGATGAGAGCTATCTGTAAGGAGGTATGTGATATTCATTGCAGATGTGGATTTTTGTCAAGCTGTTTAAGTAGGGCAGTGTGCCACAACTTGGCAAATCCTGAATTTCTTCTATACAACATATTGCATAAATTATATTGATTGATTAATAATTTATGTCTTTAATATTTGGAATGGTAGCTCAGTTTCATGCCCTTTTTAGAAAAGCTCTCGTTGACTTACTTCCCTGAACTTCTTTCTCCTGTTCGGGGGTTTCGGAGGAATAGGAGCCTTTCATACCAAATTGCAGGTGTAAGACGTGGAACCATTGCAAGATTCATGCACGTGCGCACACACACACACACACACACACACACACACACACACACACACACACACACACACACACACACACACACACACATACACATGCACACTTATGCACATCATGAGTATTCCTGTGGGCAAGATAACTCATTCACTTGTCAGCATATTGTCATGCTTTGGGATATGGGAAGTAACCAGATACTCCAGAGTAAAGTCATGGGAATACCAAGATGATGTACAGAGTCTGCACAGATGGCACGCTAGCCAGGAATCAAACTAGATAATCAATTGTGTGAGATAATAATGCTAACCCTGTACCAATAGCAATATATTTCCTTTTGCATGCTGTATAGCATTACAAATAACTGAGTTTGTAAAATGAGTGTCACCCCAGTCTTTATTAATTCGCATGCATGTATAACTGTGATATATGTCCATGTGAAAATTTTCAGTGTTGTCAAGTGGTAATGTATAGCTGCAACAGCCAGTGACAGCATGTAACAATAGAGTTTTCTGTTTCCTTAGGCAGATGTCTGCTTGGCTTGACAGAGATTGCTAGAAAGCACATTACATATTTGGGTGTCTTGCAATGCACCAGACACTTTGCTGTGGGGACATATATTATTTATTCACTTTACTTGCATCTTAAACAGTCAGCTCATTCTAGGTCTTGTTCATCATTTTTCTGCTTGGCAGTACCTGGTAGTAGTTACTCTGAATGGAGTAAATGCGTCCAAAAGCTAAGAATATGGCTACCATTTCATATACCAATTTGCCAGAGATATAAATTTACATCTCAAGTGAATATGTTAAATGAACAAGCTGTTCTACACTTGATCTTAGCCAAAAGGGTGAACCTTGATTATGATACAACATGCACTGCTGAATGTCACAAAAATATTGTGCCGTATAGATGATAACATTTTCTGTATTGTCTTCTTAACAAACATTGGGTTGGCAACTATGGGGAGGTTTGGCATAATGATTAAAGTCTTCACCTCACAGATACAAGGTTTGATTCTGAGCTCAGTATATTGGCTAGGCTTGTAATAATCTGCAGAATGACTCCTAATATTCCTATGAACCTAAAAACTAGCAATTGCTTTAGCTGGCACTAATGATGACGATGGTGATGAGGTGGAGGAAGAGGTAGCTGCCAGTCTAACTCTATCAGATATATCAAGAAGTACATGGCCTACATACATCGTGATACCCCAGTGAATCCCACTGTTCCATGAGGTTTTGATAATATATAACCTTTACATCAATATACTTAGTAGCAGTATATTTTAAACAACATTTTTTTGCTATGGATTTTTATTGTATGATTAACACACTGGGGACATATTACAGCTATTCTTACTGCTTACAGGTATGAGTTATGCAGTTAGCATAAGGTTTTTCAAAAATGTTTTTAAAATAGCCAACTATCAGTCTTCTTGTATGAAATGTTAATCTCATTGTTGGAGGCCAACTCAGAAATTCCTCATTGTTTAATGATATTATTACTCATTTTAATCATGCTGTTTGATTTTTTAAAATTTACTAGTGAATTTAATTTTTCTTTATTTTTATTTTTTGAATTTTTAGAATATGCAATTCAGATATAAATGCATAAAAGTCTATAGTCATATACATATTTATGACAATATGTCAAATGCATCCAAAACCAAACAAAAAGTTACACATGTGTGTATGAAAAGGTAAGAACAGCTATAATCATTATACAAAAGGCTCATCTAAGAAAAAGATTTTATACTAACTGAAATCCTAGTTAAATATAACTGCAGTCATATTTTAAAATATGTGTGTAACTGGGCTATATAAGGTTTGGCCATCTATCCCATTGCTGTGCATTGTAGTAAAAAAAAAAAATGTACAGCATAAGCACCTGGGCGGCAGACATTTAAGTGGCCTATAACCATGAAATAGTTATTCAGTCTAGGAGAGTGAAAATATTACTCCATCTGTGCAGTCCATATATTACTTCCTTACCCTTCCACTAAGCTATTTTTGGCACTGTATGATAAATGTCATGGAGAATTTTCCAGCATTCCTTAGTCAAGGAAAAGGCTCTTCAATGCCTTTTAATAGACTTTATCATTGTTAGGAGCATAATGCAAGCAATATAGGGTGTCTTGAACTCAGGGATAAAACCATCTTTCTTAGCTGCATCCTCAAAAGGGTAGAATTTCCCTGCATGCTCCAAAAATTAAACACAGAATCCTTGAATCAAAGTGCAGTCCCAAACTATATGCTCTCATTATATGAATGAAGCTCTAAACGGAGAATGCCAACATTGAGGGTCACCTCTGAAAAAGCATTTAGATATCAGTTCTAAAATTAGGCAAAGGTGATGAAGGCACTTCCAAGTGAGCAACCTTCATTTTGGAGATGAAGTACCCATAAAGGGGGCTTTCGTTATAACAGAAATTTGACTATATGTAAGTTGTATGGATTTCTACCTGTGATAAAGTTGCTTCAGCTTTAAACATGGACTGAATGAAACATCAAGTAGTATGGACTATATTTCTGAACTGTCCACCTTTAGTTTATCCTGACTGATCCCTCAAGTAGTGAAAAACAGGAAGAACCATGAATTAACTTTTGATTGTATACAATGGGCATCAAGAGTAGTGCCAAGAAGTGAGAATAATTATAAATAAAAAATTGTATGGTTCTGAGAAACTGAATACAAATGTCTGTGCAAGTACAGCCAAGTGCAAAGGCTGGTGAATCCAAACAACAGCAGCCAGCATTTCAAATCAGCAAAAACATTTATTTAATATTATTTCATTAAGGAACAGATCGGTTTCAGCAACTCCATGCCTTCATCAGTGTTAAAGTTCCAAACAATTATGACATACTAAAGTATACAAGTGATAGAAAACCATTAGAAAAATCACCACCCATTTAAAGAGACAGCATCACTTCATTGAGCCCCCGGTGAAAATAAAGCACCCAGTCTCACTATCCAGAAATATTCCTTATTATTTAGGATGCCATGCTGGGCAGCCACGGTGGTGCAGTGGTTAGCATTGCCGCCTCACAGCAAGAGGTTCTCCGGTTCGATCCCCGGCTGGGGTGCCTTCTGTGTGGAGTCTGCATGTCCTCCCTGTGGTCGCGTGGGTTTCCTCCGGGTGCTCCGGTTTCCTCCCACATCCCAAAGACATGCTGCAGGTTGATTGGACACTCTAAATTGGCCCTAGGTGTGCATGTGAGTGTGCCTTCTGTGGAAGGTTGGGCGCCGGGCTGGCAACTCGACACCGTAAAACTCCACTGCCAATCAATGTGCGGACAAGGTGATCCGCTGTGGCGACCCCTAACCGGGAAAAAGCCGAAAGAAGAAGAAGAAGATTTAGGATGCCATGCTAACATAACTTATTACAAGAAGCTAGATAATTCCTATCAATAATACTGAAATTAAACACAGCAGAAGGATGTTTTTGGACATGCTTATATAATGCATTTGACAACCGGCCATTTCTGATATCACTCATATGCTCACAAATCTGAGTTTTAAATTGTCTGGATGCCTGTCCTACATAGAAAGCTGAACATGTGCAAGTAGCTAAATAAACTACTCAGTCAGAACAGCAAGTTCCAAAACAAAGGATATCAAAAACTTTGGGGGTATTCCTACATATATTGTTCTGAGAAAGGGCATGTTCATCGAAAAGGTCTGAAAGAGTCCTGAATGTTGAGTATAGTTGAGAAATTAAGGAGTCCCCTTTAGCACCACACCTTTAAGGTGAAGGACTATTGGAGTATTGCAAATTTTGGATGTTCACTGAAAGCAAAGGTTAATAAAGATAGGTTGTTGGTGGGGTCTATATCACTTCAACGAAACGGCAGAAGTTCGAACACCATATGTTCGAACTTCTAACTTTGAAGTGCAAAACCATCGAATGCTTAGAACAGCGATTTTTTTCCCCAGGGAAAAATCGCTGTTCCAAGAAAACACACACAACATAAGCTCACTAAAATAAATAATCCACACATATACACTTCACAAAACCGTACTTCTAACCCTACACTAAACCATACATACACTACTATCTATCCACTTACCTTAACCCAAACCCTAAACCTAAGGTCAGTAACTATTGCACACTCACCTTACCTGCTCCCTAACCCTAAGGTCTGTAACTATCGCACACTCACCTTACCTGCTCCCTAACCCTAAGGTCTGTAACTATCGCACACTCACCTTAACCCGGTCTGTTCGCACACTTACCTTAACGCGGTCCGTAATCTTCGCACCACAATGGAGGAAATAGTGAAGCTGCAGAAACGGCCCACCAAATTCTTTCCCTGGGAAAGAATTAGGTGTTCTGCGGCTTCGCGATAATCAGTTTTCGAACTTCACAGTTTGAACATATGGTGTTCGAACTGCTAAAGTTTCGACGAACTGATAGGAACCCGTGTTGGTACTATCAACTCATCTATACCATGTGTTGAAATACTGGAAGTATCATTCATTTTTTTGTTTAAGCACCTTTATTAAATTATTACTTAAAGGAAAAGTCCACCTTCTCCTACAGTTTAACTAAACTAATAGGTTGCTTTTCTCCCTACAGTATGATTCCAGTACTGTGTAGGTACATGAAACCTGCTTGTACTTTATAAAACTTTCATTTCATCACTTTGGTATCAAAGGAAGAGAAAGTCCACTCAGTTTTTTAAAAGTCAGTACTTGCATGACATACCACAGACACAGAGAAATTTGCAGTCATGAGCTCAGCTGCTGCAAACAAGACAGAGAAGTGTGAAACTGTTTTCCATTGTCTTTATTACAGAGAGAGAGAGAGAGAGAGAGAGAGAGAGAGAGAGAGAGAGAAACAGATCTTTGATTCACAGCTGTTTCTAATGTAGCCATGCTTTTCATAGCAAAACAGAGCAATTAGGTCAAAGTTCAAAGGCAGTTGTCACCTCTTTTGACAAATGCTGCGGTGGTACAGCGGTAGCGTTGTTACCTCACAGCAAGAGGTTCTCCCATTCGATTCTCAGCTGGGCTTGGGAGTGCCTTCTGTGTGGAGTCTGCATGTCATCCCCGCAGTTGGGTAGCGTTCGAAAGACATGTGTGCATAAATGGGCATGCCTTCGTTGAAGGTTGGACATCGAGCTGGCACCTCGGCGTTTCGTAAAAATCTACTGCCAATCATTAGCGGACCGGAGTTCCGCTGTGGCGACCCCTTACCAGGAAAAGCCGAAAGACAAACAACAACAACATAAGCAGCATCACAGTATTGAAATGCTTAGCTTGTTTGTTGTTTGTACTACTTTACATTTTAAGATTACTTGAATGTAGTATTAAAGATGTCTGTGACATTTAGAGAAAAGTCAGAAAATATTTTTTCTTGTAATTCTTGTAAAGTATCAGCACATTTATCAAAGTGTAGATGGAAGGGCTGTCAATTCATCTCGGACTACAAAAAGATATTTTGAACAAAGGCCTGCAATTTAGCAATTGTTTTGGTTGCAGCTGTAAAATTCCTTAGTATGCTGTAAAACAAACCATGAGACACACACAAATAAGGGCCATTCAAGAAATAAAAGAAACAATCTTGTTACAGACAATATAGAAGATGTCAGTGAGTGACACTAATCCCGTTATATATCAATGGCATTGGAATACACCACTACTTCTATTTGCCTAGCATGACTCATGTATAGCAGCCTTGAAATGGATTATGGGAAAGACAATGATCTGAAGAAAAATAAGATCACATTGATATATCAAGCCCCATTGACTGCTATTTTGCAGATAACATATTAAGATTCTATAAGAAGTGGCTAGAGTGATTTTGAGGTGTTAAAATAACTCAGAAAACAGAAACAGGGTGAAAAAAATAGATTTTTGTAGTTCTAAGGTGGAGTTTTTCTTTAAGGCATGGGAAAACATACATTAACAGAAAAGAAAACAAACCATACTGACATTTTTCCATTTACATACATTATGTATTTATTTATTTATTTATTGACATTTGTTAACCGGGTTTGTCCAACTGGGCTTGTGGCCCATTTTCAGTGGAGACCCGAGGAGAAAAGCTCCAGTAGTACATTTTTAAACAAGTACAAATTTAAACAATATTGATATAATAGCAGTTATAGCAAAAAGATTCACATATGTTGGGTTACATGCATAAAGTTAAAGTTGCATTAAAAAGAAGCTTAGTAACATAATTTTACATTGATGTAGTTCAATAGGTCAACAATAACATTTTTTTGTTTGTATAAAATTATGCAAATGCATAGTAGACACATTGGAGAGAGAGGTGTAATGAGGTACTAAGTATAGTCCTTTTGAGGGTAGATAAAGGGAAGGAAGACTAGGTGGGGGTCATGGCAAGGGCAGGTCCTGGAATTGAGGAAATAAGCTTTTAGTTCATTTTTAAAGTGTGAAGTGTGGGAGATTGAATGTAAGTCAAGGGGAAGTTTGCTCCAAGCATGGGCAAGGGAGTGTTTTTAGAGTAGTTTGCCTACTGACCTTTTTTGGTGGTAGACATCAAGTAATTGTTGGTTAGAAGTGCGGAGGGTCCAGGATGGGATGTAGATGGAGACTAAAGAAGATAGAGATGGGCAGAAGGAGGTTTTATAAAGAATAGAGTGTAGCATATGAAATTGATAAGATAGCAGAAATTGGGGAAGTTCAAGCCTTTGAAGAGAGTTTAAAGAAATGCAGTGGTGTGAGTTGTATGAGGAGTTAGTAATGAATTTGGCTATTTTATGGTAAGTCTGTTGGAGTTTGTTTAGAGTGGAGGCCTGGATATTGGTAAGAACTGGGGCGGTGCATAAGAGGGAGGGGAGGAGGAGTGCCTGGCCCAAGTAAGTCTAGATGCAGGGGTTAGGAATTTTTTGTTTCGATATAGCAGACCTAGTTTCTGTTTTTTTTTTTTATACACTGGAGTATGTGTAGGTTGAACTTTAGTTCATCATCGATAATGACCCCTAGGAGTTTTGTGAGGGTGTCAGGTTGGATAGTTGTATTGTTAGAAGATGTAATAAAAATAGAGGTTTTGTGATGAGAAAGAGAATGGTGAAGGAAAAGTAGGACTTTGGTCTTTTTGGGATTTAGGATCAGTAGATTGTGAGAGAGCCATTGTTCAGTGGATAGTAGGGCTTGTTGGATCAGGGAGTGTAGTTCAGGAATGTTATTTGAGGTGGATATAAGTGTAGAGTCGTTGGCATACTGAATAAGGGAGGATTTTTTGTATGAGGTGTAAAGATCATTGGTGAAGATGTTAAACAATAGGGGTCCCAAGATGGAGCCTTGGGGAACACCAGTGGAGATGGGAAGGAAAGGTGAGGAGGATGAGAGCCATTTGACAGATTGTTCCCTGCCAGATAGGTAACTATTAAACCAGGCAAGTGTGAAGGGGGATACGTGGAGATTTGTGAGTTTGGATAGTAGTAGAGGATGAGATACAGTATTGAAGGCTTTGGAGAGATCTAGGAAGAGACAGGAAATTAGTTTATTGTTATCTAGGGCCTCTGCAATGATATAAGTGAAGGGGAGGAGGGCAGTGGTGGTGCTGTGGTGAGGACGAAATCCATGTTGGGTAGGGGTAAGTAAGTGGTCCTTGAGGAGGTGATTGAGAAGCTGTGAATGAATACACTTTTCTAATATCTTGGAGACGGGGGACAGAATTGCAATGGGTCAGTAGTTTTAGGGGTCAGTGGAGTTTCCACGTTTATGGAGAGGGATAGTAAAGAAAGATTTCCAAAGATTGGGGACAGTTGATTCCAGAATAGATTGATTAATTAATATAGATATAGGATAGGCAATTGAGTCAGCAGCAAGTTTGAGGAATGTAGGAGGTAGATTGTCAGTGGAAGGAGAGCAAGGTTTTAGCTTGAGTAGTAGAGATTTGATGTAAGTAATGGAAATGGCTTGAATGAAAACAGAGTTGTATTAGTGGGACTTGGAGGGGTGGGTGTCGAAGTAGAGTTTGGCTTGGAGGTTATCAGATTTTGGATGGAAGAGATAAAGTGTTTATTCAGGAGGGTAGCTGTTTCCTGAGAAGAAGAGTTAGGGTATGGGGAGGGATTAGAGGGCTTTCCAGGATAGAGGATGTTGTTGAGAGTTGACCAAAATGTTTGAGGATTGGATTTGTTGTTAAGCTGAGCAGAGCTATAATATTTATCATTAGTTGTATATTTTTTTGTAAGGGTCCTCAGTTGTCTGTATTTTTGAAGAAGAGGTGGTTATTTAGTTTTAGTCCAGGTTTTCCAAGCACTATCTCTTTGTTTCATAAGGGACCTAGTCTCCTTGGAGAGCCAGGGAGCATGATTTGATTTTACTCTGATCTTCCTAGAGGGAGCTAAGGAGTTTAGAGTACTCATGAAGATGCTATTGAAAGTACTTACAGCATCGTTTAGGGGAAGGTGTTTTAGGATGGACCAATCTATGTTGTGGAGAATGGAGTTAAATTGGGATGAAATGAAAGTCAATAGTTTTCGACAGTCTTTGATAAGGTGGGGTTTAGGAATATGGGAGTAGTGTCTTAAGATGGTGGTAGGGAGATGATCACTGAGGGAGTCAGGTAAGGTGGTGAGATTGTGGTATTGGTGGGGGAATTGGTAAGGATCCAATCTATGATGGAGCTGGAGGTGAAATTTTTATGGAAGTGAGTGGGAGAGGTTATAAGTTGGTGGAAGCCATGTAGGTGGATACAGAGTTGGGGGGAGTCAGTTGTGAGTTTGGACCAATCAATGTTGACATCACCAAGGATAAGTGTCTCATATGGTATGTTGTGGGAGAACCAGGATAGGATGTTTTCAAGAATGGGCAGATTTTTACCAGGAAAGGTAGATAGAGGCAATTGCAAGTTTTTTGTGGGGATTCAGATGGAAGTTAAGGATGATGATTTCAGCTGGGAGGAAGTCAGGAATTGGGGAAGGGTAAGGTGAAAGGTTAAGGTTGTTTGAGTAAAGGATGGCCACGCCACCCCCTTTTTTACAGGTCTATCAGATCGGAAGATATTATAACCTGGTGGGAGCATTTCACTATTTGAGATGTGTGGCTTGAGCCAGGTTTCAGATAGGAAGAGGGTGTGAGGTGTATTGAGAGCTATCCATTAGTGCAGCTCAGTAACTTTTTTTTGCTAGACTCTGAATATTCAATGAGTAAATAGTTAAGTATTTGGATGGAGATGATTGTTGTGACTGAGGTTGGTGACTGTTAGAAGAGTAAGATGGGGGCAGTGTAGAGGTAGTTTTGGGGAGAGGGTGGGTGGGGAGAGAAGAAGAGGGGCCATGGTTGGGATGGATATCTCCAGAACAAAGTAGGTTTTTAGTGAGGAGAGAGTGTGTAGTAGATGCTAGATGGAGTTTGCATAGTTTAGACTTAGGTTTCTGGGAAGGTTTAAAAACTTGTATTATGGATAGTTTATTTAGACTTGAGGTAGAGGTAGTAAAGAGATTAGGGAAGATAGTAAAAGATGAAGTAATTGGATATAAGTTGTATGAGTGAGAAGTTGGTGAACATAGGGGTAGGTCAGAGATATTGGAGTGGTAAGAGGTGGAGATAGAGAGTGTAAGGAGTAGTGTAGAAGATATTAGAAAATAATACATGGAATAAAATATGGTCAGATAGAGTAGTTAGAGACAGTGGTATAGAGGAAGTGGTGTTGACAAGATTGACAGATTAGTAAGGTGGTTGTGGCAATAGGCAGGAAGTGGAATTGTAGTGGCTAGTGAGACAGGAAGGGGAGGGACAGTTAGGTATAAAGGTAATTGTAATGGGGTGGGTGGGAATGGGGGTAGGGTAGGGGTGTGAACAGAGTGGGGCTAGCACCCTGGTCAAGATAAAGTAGAGAAACAATCAGAAAAAAACAGTGAAATACTAGCTTGAGAGACAAGGATATAAAGTTTCTAAAGGTATAGTCACCAGAAATAAATAAAGAAGAAATAAAATATGAGCAGAAGTATGCTTATGAAAGGACACTGGCCTCAAGCTACACAAGTAGATTTACCTGTTGCAAACCCAGTGTTATATGGTTAAAATAAGCTACAATAGAGAGAGGCTTTGGAGGGGGGAGAGGTCTTACTAGCAGCTAAAAGCAGGGCAAACAATAAAAAAATTAGGGTTGGGAGGGTGGCCTAATGGTTAAGGTGTTTGCCTTGCAATCATAAGGTGCAGGGTTTGAGTCTCACAATGTACAATTGGCTAGGCTTAAGATGGCTCGCAAGGGCAGTTAGCTTAGCACTAATCTATAAACCTATGAAGCTATTAATAAGTAAGAGTCTGAAGACAGTAAAATAGGGCAGGTGCACTAACAAAGGCAGTTATGAGTGTGGCTAGAAATGAATTCAGGGAAGGGTAAAGTACAGAACAGGAGAATATACACAGAAACAGTATGAGGATAGTGGCGTAACCAAAGAGAAAGGATAGGAGCTGCTGGCATCTGCTTTTCATGGCGACTAGCAAAATAACCACTGCAGATTCCTGTTGTGCTTATAAATTCTAGCATTAATTAAAATATTAGCTTATCATGTAGTAGTTATTCACTGGGACACATACGTCAGTGGTATTATTTTAAGCTTAAAATGGTGGCTTCCAGACCAATGGTTAGTGTTGCAGGGTATTTGTTAAGGTCCTCAAACCTGTGTTGCCTGTACTGTGGCCAGGAGAAAACTGCAGGGAAAAATCCACTAAGGCTATAAAAACAGAGAGGAGGGGGATTAGTTATGAGCAAGTAATTCAGGAAAAGAGCGAGAGACAAAAATACCATGGGTAGAGAGAAAAAAAGTAATACAGGTAGGCAGAGGCAGTATACCAAGCATTAATTTCCATTATACATCACATTTTCTTTCTTTATAAATATCATCAGTGCAACATTACGTAAATTGATCAAGTCCTGCATTCCCATAAACCTCACTCCTCTCCAGAACATTATTTTACATGTATTGTTCCCACAATATCCATTCCTTCCATTTTCTAAAGATCCCTCTTCAGCTTTTTTATTTTATTTTTAAATATTCAGTACTTCAAATTGGACACTGATTTCCATATTCTAGAAATTGTATTTTTAGCTACCAACAGAAGTAATCTTTATAAAGCCTTACTATGTCTAGGCAATTCAGATCCTATTTCAGCATTTATCAGGTACAAAATAATGTCATCTGCAAATAAAGCCAATGTTTCTTGATTACCATATCAATTATATCCTGGAAATTCTGAGACTCTTATTTATTTGCCAATGGCTGTGAATATAAAGCAAATAACAAAGGGGTAAAGGACATCCCTGCTTGGTTCTTCTGATCAAAAACAACGTATCAGGGAGGAACCTTCTCAATTTAATTCTTGACTCTGATCTTTCATACATCCTCCTAATTAAACGTATAATTGTATCAGGGAATGCAAATGCTTCCATTATCCAACTCAAAAAAAAAAAAAAAGAATCCCAACTTACTCTGTCAAATGCTTTCTTTGCATCAAGACCCATCGACAAAGCAGTATTTTCTTACATTCTGCTTCCCTCTGGCTCATCATTGTTCTATTAATGTTGTCAGATATTTGCCTCCCATCCACAAAATCACATTGATTGACATCTGTCATTTTTGGCATTACTTTGCCATTCTTTTAGCTAGCATAGACATAATAACACTTTATAATCATGCTTTAAAGTTGAAATGGTTCTATATGAAGCTGGGTCTGATGGGTCTTTACCATCTTTAGGTAATGCAGCCACCACAACTTTCTTCCAAGATGTTGGAGCTTCCCCTCCCTTCAAAATATTGTTAAATAACATGTTTCAGATCTTGATTAGTTTCTTCCCCCTTAACCTCCAAGCTTCCACAGGAATGCCATCTGTTCCTTGAGAATTTCCTGCAGTTTGATTATTTATTACCATTTTTATCTAATTTCCTCCTATCTTATCTATTAGTTGTTGAGCCTCATCTACCTCTAACCTTGGCATAATTAAGTGTTGCATAAATATTTCCATTTGTGCTCTTTATAGATTTCTACATTTCTCTACTTTCTATAAATTTTCAGAAAATTTCTGAAATATGTATAATACCTCTGTAGGTTATCTGGTTATTTTCATGTTATAGGCTCCTTAAGTTTGGCAACAATCCTTTCCTCTTTTTGTTACCTAAATTATTGTGCTAAAAGTTTTTGTGCTCTAGGGTTATTAACAAAAATAGTTGTTTAACAGCAATCTTTCTAAATGTGTGCATATCATCCAAATGCTTCCTTATTTTGTATTTAGCACTCTGCAGTTGAACCTGTTCTTGTTCTGTGGGTTCCCCCTATTCTGCAATACTTTAAACTTTGTCAGCCACTCTAATTAATTCCTATTTCTTTTTAACCAAATCTATTTTTCTTTTATTTCTACCCTATTTTTAAACTCCATTTTCATTGTATCCCACTCTCTGGCTATCACTTCTGAAGAAATGTATATCTTCCCTAATAACTTTCAAATAATTTCCACTACACATTCCATAAATTTATGTTTTTTATCAGGTAGGTTGAAAAGTGCTAGTGTCTTATTTTGACTTCATTATAATGTATTGTTTCTAAGTTTTTATTGGTGCATGATGTGACATAGTTATTGGATGTGTGCCAAAGCTATCAATTAATTGCACATTTTCCTCTGAAATATAATTTCTATCCAGTGTAGACCAGTTATTGTACCTTGGGCAATAATATGTAAAATCTGAGCTCCTACTACTGAATTCACATCTTCCATACCAAATACTTTCATAAATGTCTTCAGAAATCTACCCTATTTTGTTATATTTTTCCTTCTAGGTCCCTTTGCTACATCCTCACCAAATCAAGTTCCAGTCCCCACCTGCATGTAATATTCTCTGCTGAATCTGATTATTTAACACAAAATGTTCTTAACCTTCACAATAGCAAATCCAGTGTTATCTCTTCCATCTAGCCTCAATAAATGGGTACTTCAGATCTGACTTTGGCCACTCTAAGACTTGGATCCAAGGTTCAGATTACTCCCCTTACACACAATCCCCTGCTTTTACCAAGTTAACTCAAATCTCATTCACTGCTCGATTGCTTTGGATGCACATCTATAGGTTTAGTGTTTTGGATGTCAGTTAGATGCCTTTTCTATTTCTATTTCCGTTTTTTTTTGGACAGTGTTAACTTGCCTTTACTAGTTTCTTCTTTCTGATGCTCATCCTACCTTCCCTACCTATAAAAAAACATATTATTTTGTCTCATTCTGCCTTTTTTGTTACAAGTCTCTTTCTTGCTTACGTTGTAATTTTTGATAGTCAATTTCTTCTGTTTTGAGCATAGACTATTACTGGCAGTTAGAGCTTTTCTTGTTATTTTTGCTATTGTTATTGTTGTTCTTTAGATATTACGTTTTGTGGGGTTTTCCTTGTTATCAAAGTGGAGAAACCCTCCAGTACCAAGAATTACATTGTTTGTGAGATCAAAATAGCTATGTAAGATGCTCACACTAAATGCATGTACTGTCTTAGGACATCTTATTTGGATGAGGGCTACTCTATTTGTGCCTTGTTTGGAACTAGGGACATCATTGCATGGCACAGCAAATCAGTGCTCAAGGAGCTTCTCCATGCCACAGTGGGAGAAGTTCCCTCTTCACAGTCTTCATTGTCTTCTTCCTCAACTTCCAAAAAATTTCAGAGATGAGTAAAGGTGATAAGAATACAGAAAAAGAAAAAGACAGGGAGCACAAGGAACCTATCTCTGAAGCAGGGTTTGAGGCCTTTGAGAGAGTGGTGCATCAATCTAGACAGCAGGCTTCCCTTTCTTGCTCAGATCCTCCCTTGCCCTGTGGAGATCTTTGGATCCTTGTTCTTCATGTTCCATCATGGCATGACAGCCAGCCCCTCAGAGTCTTATGACAGTTCACGTTGTGGGCTCCCCATCTGCTTAGGAGTTCTCTCTATAGAATCCTACTGGAGAAGGGTACTGGAAGCATCCATGCACATGGAGTCAAGTTGACACCCCACATGAGTCTGTTACATAAGATACTGATTTTGGTGAAGGGGAGGGATCCCCCACGTCTCCCCTTGAAGATGTCTACTTTGGCAAAATTCTCAAATTAATCAGATAGAAAGGGGGGAGGCTCACTGATGCCCCCTCTCAAGAGGAATCAGTATTACTTGATGCTTTTGGGGCTGGTGTGTCTACCTCTTGGGTGCTGCTGACAAGCTGACTGATCTAGTTTCAAGGTAGGCATGGAAGGAAGGGGCACAATTGAACCCATCCACTGGATGACTGATAAAATTTTAGTTTACCCTAAATACCAACACCTTTGGAGCAAGGGTCCTACTGTATCCTCTAGGGTGGAGGCCTAGGCTACCAAGAAGGAGCTCACTAAGGAGAGCTCCACTATCCATCTAACAGGGAGTCCAGGGTGCTGGACAGCTTTGGTAAGCAGATTTATGCACTAGTGACCTTTGCTGTCATGGTGGTGAAATATCTGTCACATGTTACGTATTCTCAGAGGGATTTAACCAAAGAGCTATCCAAATCCCTCTAGGTCCTTATCTGTGGAAGATAAGAATGCAGTTGACATGTAGTTGGCCATCCTACAATGTCAACTGTGCCTATATGCCTTACAGTTTAAGTCATATGATAAAGGCATATGTGCTTACCTACATAACCATGACAGTTACTGTATTGATTCTTGCTTCCAGAAGGAAGCAGTTGAGCATCAGTAGTACTCATGCCTAAATTCTTCCCTCTCTGAGATGGCAGTTGCTTACAGGTGGTTATCCTGTCCTTCTCAAGCTGATCTTCTGATAATGTAACACAGTCTTTGAAATTAGAACAGTAGCAGTAGAATGGCTAACATGAAATCCTTGTATTCATAGGTTGATGGGTTCATAAGTGGTTACCAGGGTATTGGCACAAAAGTCATTTTAAGCCTAACCAAACTTATCCCAAATTTGCCAAAATATTCCTGACATGTGATGACCTGTCCCAGGAATTTTACAGTTACAATATAGGCATGCACATATCAAGTGTTCACAGTCTTCCCCTGTACACTAGGGACATAGGTGACAATTCAGGGATAAATTGGAAATTTCCCAACCACTGGTCAAGTTAGGTTTGAATATGGTTAAGGATGAGCTTTGCTTCACATGGATAGGAAGTTTGTTTCAGAGAAGGAGTAATCTTTGAGATATATACCTCTCCCTCCAATGTGTCCTGTGTATGTCACAAACAAGGTTTATATTCTTAGAACTGGTATTTCTGATCTGCTATTTGTTTTGCAAATGTGCAACAGATCCATCAGTGTGGAACCAGAGGATGACTTGTAGGTTAGGCAAAGATCATTGTGCAGCAGTCTGTAGGAGACTGAGTTCAGGGATAGGGCTTTGAGGCAGTCCACATAGGGCTACTTGTTAATTTCCTATATTCTTTTTGTGAGGAACCTCTGTGGTTTATCAAGTGGTTTCAAGTGTCTGACCAGGTACATGCCAAAAGGTGCATTGTACTTAATGGTGGTCAGATGAGAACCAAGTACAGCAAAACAATGATCTCTTTAGACCTGGATGCCATTCTCTTACTTACAATTTCTGAAAATTAGAATGATTTTCTCACCACAGTAGCCACATAGTAGTCAAAGTTCAGCTTACTGTCAACATATGTTCCCAGATTTCTGACAACTGGGTCTACTTTTAGGGCTTTATTATCAAGGTGGTAATTTCCATGGCTGACTCTCTTTCCAAAGTGTGCTATTATGCACTTTTTCTCACTGAGTTTTAGCCTATGTCTCTGGCACCAGTTGTTCTAGCGAGAACTGAAAATTGCTACCATAAAAGTTCTGTTCTTTAAATTCCCCAAATCCACATCTACATCTACTAAGCATTGTAGCTCAGTAATGACATCTCTGCCTTATAGCTCCAGTGTCTGGGGTTCAATCCTCACCTTTAGTTCCTGTTTGTTTATATTCTCCATGCATCTATGTAGGCCCTCTCCTGCACTCCCTTTCCCTCCAAGTCACAAAAACATGTTGGTTGACTGGATACACTGAATTTTCCATATATACTTTATCTATTTTACTTTATTTTAATTTACATTTATTTACTGGAGTAGAGCATGATCAACTGCAGGCCTAGCATGTGTTGTAATGAACATTACTACAATTACTACAACACAAACAGAAATACAACACAAATACAAGATAACCAGTGTTACAGCAATTTAATCTAGTATATTATACATAAATTCACTATGATGGCAATATATTTTATCAGTAAGCTATGCCTACATCTCAAACGAGCAGATTTTTACAGAATGTCTAGATTTTTGCTCACATTTTTTGGTGTGTTCCTCATAACATTTGTGGTTTTCTGACAAATCACTAGGGTGATTGGAGGACTGAAGTCTAAACAATGGCATACATTTGAGTTTCAAACTTCAATTTTTCAGGAAATGTATGTTAAAACAAACCCTATTACTCTAACAACTTTCTAAGTTTATATGAGCAATATTTAAAATCTGTTCCTATTTTTGGGCCTTTGTCCCCCCATTTTGTCAGGCTTTGTCCACGTTACTTGTGCTAAGAGGCTGAGATGTATGAAAATGTGGTATAATTATAGGTGAAGCAAGTTGGATGGTTCATCAATAGAAAGAGAACAGCAGGCTGAACAATAACTGGAAAGTAAAGGAGAGTACAGTTTTAGTGGGGGGAAAGTAAATATGGAAGGGGTTAGTGGGGATGGGTTGAAGAATTTATATATATATATATATATATATACACATTTACAATGTGTCTTGTGTGTTAGTGAGAGATACAGATGTTTCATTGTAAAGGGCAATAAGAAGATACAGCATATTTTATTAATGTGCCATGACCTGCTTTACCACAGTTACATTTACATTTCTCTTGAAGAAATTGTTTGAGTTGTCATTGGAAGTGAGGGTATTCTGACATTTAGTTATATGGTCCGGTAGAAATTGTCGTAGTTTGGGAGCTAAGATTGAGAAACTGTGGTGAGTGCAGTGAAGTTTAGATTTGGGATTTGGAATTTAAGTCCTACTTTAGCATAGGTTCTGAGGTTTTTGTGTGGGATGTTTCTGATAACTTTCACAGTGAGTAGCAACCTGATGTCTTGATTAAGCAATTTGAAGAGTAGAGAGTCTAAAAGGAGGCTTGATCTTACTTCTAGAGGTAGCAATGTGTCTTTTTATAAGGTGATACAGTGATGTTCCATATGTGGAGATATGACGAGAAAGTGGCAGATTATGCTACAGATTGATTAAGTATTGCTGTATTTTTGTGTGAGGCTGTGGTAAAAAGTAGTAAACCATATTCTAGTTGCATGACCAGGACTCTTTTACCCACGATAGCTCTGGCAGGAGGAGAGAAAAAGTGGGATAAGTAGTTGATCTTTTGCCTGAGTTTTTCAGAGTGTTCCTGAAAGTTGAAGGATTAGTCAAGCAAAGTGCATAGATATCTAAAGGATACTACAGTTTCTATGGGGCTATTGAACTTATCAGTGATGTGTAGTGTTTTAGGGCATGTGTCTAGTCTTTGGTTAATGTGGAAGACCATAGCTTTCTTTTTTGTTGTGATCCAATTGTTTAGATGTAGAAAGTCTAACTGTAGTTGCTCTTATATATCTACATGATATGGACTAGATCTGTAAGTTACCATGTCATCAACATATAGTAGGAATTGAAGTTTCTGGGGGAGGTTGTTATAACAATGGTGAAGAGCAGGGGAGTATAGAGCTTTGGGGGAGATCAGGGTATGTGCAAGCAGGGTGACACAGGGAAGAGTCAAAATTTACTTGGAAGGTTCTGAGAAAACCATGCAACCATTATGTGGCGTATGGATTTATTCCAATCTCCAATGGGTAAGTTAGTAGGATAGAGTGGATGGCCATGTCAAAGATATGAGTTACATCTATGAAGAATGCACCTGCTTAATGGCATTTATCCATATTGCAGAGAATATTGTTGATTGGGGTCCATGGAGCTTTTAGAGTACTTCTCCCAGGCCAGAACCATGCTTTTTATTAGAAAGTAAGTAATATTTTTGTAGGTAGATAATGAGTTGAGATTTTGTAGAGAGCAGTATTGAGATTGGTCAGAGGTGACTGATGCTGGGTGGTTTAGACATTTTTGGCATTAGTCTGACACAGGCAGCTTTCCAGATGGAGGGTATTGGGTTTGTTGTTAGGGCTAATGATGTATGTGGGCTAGAGTGGTGAGTAAGAATTCCCTGCAGTGGTATATGAATCATGGACAGACTTGGTCTGTGCCTGTAGGAAAGTCAGGCTGTATTTGTTCCAGTGATGAGGCATTCTATTTAGCTGTTATTCTGCTGAAATAAAAGGTGGTATATATTCTTGGGGCTTGGTTATATGTGGGGGGTTGGAGTGGTGTTTTGAAGGAGTTGAGGGTAGGTTAGAGAATTCATTGAGGAAGTCTGCACAAGAGAGAATGGTGGATTAACAAGGTATGTAGTCCTGGGTAGAGGTTTCTTTAGTGGGGGCCTACCTGTTATGTTTACTTCTTACCAGAATTTCTTGGGTGAATGTTGGATGGAGGTTTTGCCTGGGTAACATGTATGTGGCTTTGTGCCTTAGAATTGCCTGTTTAGTCATATTTCGTTGAGTGATGAAATGTTTTCTACCTTTCTACCTGTGAATTTTTAGAGGAAGGTAGTGTGGCTTAAACTTAAAAATTAACAAATCTGGAAACTCAGTGGCTTAAAGTTCATTTTCATTCTGAAGACAGATCTGGTGCTGTAATTAGTTTATTGGCTGACTCTTACTTGGTAAGTAAAAAGATACATGTTGATCTCTGGTTGCAAAGTTCAGTTTGACTTTCCTACTTCTAGAAGGGACAGGTAAGAACAGTAAAATAAAGAGGCCAGTTTAGAAAGGTTACAGAGAGATGTACATGAGGTGTACATCTATATGTAAACATTTCATATTCAGAGACGGCCCCACTACTGTGCTTTAGCACAAAGACATGCAGCACCATGGTAGGTTGTCTCAATGGCCATGATAAATGATAATTAGGCATTCTGGTGGGAGAGGCATAAGCTAATTAGCCATGAGCTCTCTCCAAGAACTACTTGAAGTAAGGAATTTATGTTATGAAGTAACACAGCCACCCATGACCACTCGTTTTAATGAATATGGCCAAATTCTTGTGTTCACTTAAGTGCTGGAGAGGTTAATGGACAGATAATGGTGTGTGTGTGTGTGTGTGTGTGTGTGTGTGTGTGTGTGTGTGTGTGTGTGTGTATGTGTGCATGTGCGTGCGTGTGTGTGTGTGTGTGTGTGTGTGTGTGTGTGTGTGTCTGTGTGTGTGAGACGTGCCTGTGTGTGTGTGTGTGTGTGTGTGTGTGTGTGTGTGTGTGTGTGTGTGTGTGTGTGAGACGTGTCTGTGTGCGTGTGTGTGTGTGTGTGTGTGTGTGTGTGTGTGTGTGTGTGTGTGTGTGTGTGTGTGTGTGTGGGTGTGTGTGTTTGTATGTGAGTATGTCTGTGTATGTGTGTGGGGGGGGGGGGTTGTCATACTTCCACACTCCTAGACTAAAAGGCAAACTATACAACATTACCTTAATGTCACTTAAACAAGACATGAGCTGGGAGGAACACCAGCCACCATGGATAACTCTTGAACGTAGTGTCTTAACAGGACGTAGGGTTGGAGGGAATGCTAGACACCACAGAGAACTTTAATCATCAGGAATTAATGGCACATATGGTCAGGGAAAAGCAGTAGCCAGCATGGAGATCTCTAAATATTCTGCCTTAATGCACTTAAGGACAGGGAAACACTAGTCACCACCAGGGATACTCTGAACATCATGCCTTAAAGAAACTTAACACAAACACAGAAAAAGATAAATGTGGCAGCACAAAAGATGTGGGTCTGGGGAGAAAATTAGACACTAGGGAGAACTTTAAATATCATGCCTTAAAGGCAATTTGAGAAAAAAAAAACAGAAAGAAAGAAAGAAAGATGACATGGGAGGGGTTTGGGGCACTAGACACCAGTGATACTCTGTGGGGCATGCCCTAATGGCACTAAAACCAATATGAACCTTAAACCCACTCCCCTCACACAGAAAGTATTAGTTCTCTGCACCACAGCTAGACACCAGGTTAGTTGAAAAGACTACTTAAGTGTTTAAGAAAAAAAAATATGTAAAGCAAAAGGGGAATAAATGTTTCAAACTGTGCTCTACTGAACAGAAAACAGCAGAATATACTAACTAATAAGTGAGTGCAGTCACTGTTATTTTCAGATCAGGTATTTTATATAATAATAAAAATGAAACTCATACATTCTTAGATTTTATAAACAAAAATTCCCTGAATCAGATTGTTTTAAGGAACCTACTAAAGATCAGAATATACATGCTTTGGTCTAAGCAAACACAGCATCTGTATGTACCATCTCCAATGGACCCTCCCTCATTGGTCAGATCATACCACAGACTAGTAATCTTCTCCATCAGAATCCCCAAACAGCCAGAAGTAAATATCACAGAGTTCAAGAACTTCAAATGTACAAATCTTCTGCAATTCTATGATGACGTCTGTAAATTTAAGTATAACAGTATTACCCAAAATATAGATACTGCGAAAAGTTATTCAAAAAAGTTTTACTCACATCTGAACAAGTGTATTAATGTGGCAGTCCCACATTTTTCCAAGCAAATGGGGAGGTTTGTAAGCAAACCAGTGTGCATGCCTATAATATAAAGAATAAACTCCTAAACCTATATAGCAGAGCAAATAATTCTCACATTAAGGAGAACATCAACCATCTAGCTAAGAAGACAAAAAAGGAAATAAGAAAAACAAAGGTATCACATGAACTGACTAGCTACAGAAGTCAAAGACAACTACAAATCCTTCTATTTTTTTCATAGGTTCATAGGTTCATAGGTATGTACTACGCTATTGGCCCTAGGGCCTATATAAGCCTAGCCAAAATGGTACCCTGGCTTTCACCACCCAAAAAATTTGTTTTCCTATGCCCCTGTCGAGTAGAGCCACAGAGGTGATCCCTGGGGTGAATTTCTTATTTCCCATCCAATCATCAAGATTTTTCTTGAAGAGTGCTAATGAGGAGCTTTGTTTGATAAAGATATGTAGTTTGTTCCAGAGTATGGGAAGTCTCTGGGACAGGAATCTATCGCTCCAACATGTTCTGTTTATTGTGGTGACAAGGTTTAGGTCCCTAGAGCATGTAGCTCGGACAGATTGGGATATCTTTAAGTGGAGCATGTCCAACAACTCTGGATTTGACATAGCTTTGTATGTTAGGCAGAGATCGCCTCTGAGTAGGCAATATGCGAGGGAGTAAAGCTGGAGTTTCTTGAGACGGTCTGCGTAGGGCATCTGTTTGAGGCTGGTAATCCTCTTTGTGAGGTATTTCTGTGGCCTTTCTAGTTGTTGTAGATGCCTTGTGAGGTACATACCAGAAGGGGCGTTGTACTCTATAATGGGTCTAATGAGTGACGAGTAGAGGGGAACAATGACCTCTTTTTTCCTGGATGAGAAACCTTTTGTGATGAGGTCTGCCACACAGAAGGATTTCCTGACTACTGTGGTGATGTGATTATCAAAGGAGAGACTACTGTCCACCTGTATCGCAAGGTCTCTTATCACACTTTCTGTGTTAAGTAGACCACCTATGTGGTAGCTCATGGGTACAGAGTTTTTACCAAAGGGGATGACAATGCACTTTTTGGCATTGAGCTTGAGGCCATGACTTTGACACCAGGCATCTGTCTCAGTGAGGCCCTTTTGTAGGATGTCCACATCATTAGGTGTTTCAATTATGGCTCCTAGTTTGCAGTCATCTGTGAACTTCATTAGCTAAATACCTACTGTGTTAGCATGTACTTCAGAAATAGATACCAAACAACAAAGGACCTAGGAATTATCCCTGTGGTACTCCACTTGTCACTGGTCTGAAGTCAGATTTGGAGTCTGTTACTTTCACAGTGTGGGTTCTGTCAGTGAGCCATTTGGCAACCCATCTTGTGACATAGGGATTTATACTTAGTTTAGTGAGTTTATCTATAATTCCAGAATGTCAAAAGCCTTGGCAAGATCTAGATAGGCTGTGTGAACCACCTTACCCTTGTCTATGGCTTTGGTGACTGCTTCAAAGAAGTCTACCAGGTTTAGGAGACATGATCTACATTTTACAAACACAAACTGGGTGGGGTCCAGAGTTTGGAGATTACCATTGTCTTTGTTTATAAGTTCCATGATGATATGTTCCATGGCCTTGCAGACCAGGCTCGTTAGGCTAATGGGGCGGTAGTTCCCAGGGTCCTTGGTGGCTTCTCCTTTGTGGAGTGGGATAACCATCACTGTGTGCCATTTAGTGGACACAAAGCCTGAGGTGACGCTATGATTCAACATGATGCTTAGGTGGGGTGCCAGTTCATTCTGAAGTTCATGTAGAATGCAGCCTGGGATGTTATCAGGTCTCATGGATGCTGTGTTCCTGGCTTTGGAGGGTGTGTTTTTTATCTGTGCAGCCATGTTTGCAGGAACTTTGCATTCTTCCGGTATAGAGATGAGCCCTTTAGGGGGTGAGAGGGGGGTAGAGTTAGCACTGAACCTATCTGCCAGGATGTTGGCAATATCATTTGGTTCTGTATATTTAGTGCCATTGTGCTGTAACTCAGAGCAGATCAGAGGGTTGACATTGAGATTCTTGACATAGCTATAGAATGCTTTGTGGTTGTCTTTAGAATCAGTGGCGATTTTGTTTTCATAACTAGCTTTGGAGGATTTTATGAGGGATCTCAACTTCTTACTGAGGCTAACCAGGGAGTTCCTCCAATCATGGGATTTTACTCTTTTTTGCAACAGTTTCTTTCTTCTGTTGTAGAGTTTGTTTATGGCAGAGGGACCACCAGATTGGCTTCCTTTTTTTGGAGGATAGCATCTTGGTTCTGTTAGGGATAGCATGATCGTGTAAGTGCTTATAAAGTGCATTTGTGTAGGATTCAGCAGTTATACCTCTACTGTCCATGTGCATGGGTGTCATGAAGTTTTCCACTTCTGTCTTAAGAAGCATGAAGTTGGCTTTGGAGAAATTTTTTATGGTGGTTTCCCTAATTGGAGGGTGGGGTGGGGTGGGATGTGGATGTCTAGGGTGATTAGCTTGTGGCCAGATCGGACTAATGAGGAATTGACCTCTGACGTGGAACACCGGTCGCCCATGTTGGTAGTGACCAGGTCTAGGATATTGCTGCCCCTGGTGCAGTGTGGATAAGTTGATCCAAGGCATTGGAATTTATGAATTCCAAAAAACATTGAGTAAAAGAGTTGCTACATGAGTAGTTTTCCCAGTTAATGGTGGGGTAGTTGAAATCACCCATTATTAGGGTGTTGGGTTGTACTCTAATATTTTCCAGTGTATCAAGAAATGAGGAATGGAAATTCTGGGGTATGGTGGGAGATCTGTAGTAAGTTACAATTTGGATTGCCTATAGTTAGTTGCACTTGGATAATCTTGGATGCATTATGCTGAGCAACTAGCCTGGAGGTGTGGCTATCCTTAATGAATATGGACATGCCTCCGCCTTTAGTGTTTTGGTCCAGGTTAGGTGGCCGAAAGGTGTGGTATGAATTATAGCCTGGTAATGCAGGAGTGTTCTCTGGTGCCTTGAACCAGGTCTCTGTCACTGCACAGATGTCGATGTTCTCCATTTTAAGGAGTGCCTCGAGTGAATGCATTTTGAGGTTTAGACATCTAGCATTGAGTAGCATTACCCTCAGATTTTGCATGCTTGGACCTGTAACCCTGGTGAATTTGTCATTTGAACCTTGCCTAAAAAAGGCACTATAGGGTTGACAAGAGCCTTAGCCAGTATCCAGAATCTCAAGGGTGACAGGTGCAGGCCATCTCTGGCAAAGCATTGTGGTCTGTCGATCATGTCATCCCAGGCAGACAGATACTGGATCCCCTTAGAATGACACCAGAAGCTTATGTTGAAGTCAATCATTTTGTCTTTGTACTGTGGTATCATTCTGAGTGATGGCAGGATGCTACTCAGGGATAGGGTCATACCTGCTGTGAAGGCTGCCAGCCTAGCCAGATAGGATTTTATACATAATTCTGTCATTTGTAAATATGAATGTTGAATTACAGGCTTGTTTTCTTAAATGAAAGAATATGCTTTGAAATGTTGAACTCAAAACAATGTAGCAACATTGCCCTCTGCTACATTATTTTGGGTTCAACACAATGTAGCGACTTTGCCCTCTGTTGTACAGAAAGCTAAGTCAAGCATTTCTTGTCTGTCCTTTGAAACTGAAATTATTTCATGACTGTCTTTGATGTTTACAATTTGGCTCCGGCCGGGCTAGATGAAGGCTTCCTGCCTATTGTTTTAAGGCTAAAGTTGATGACCAGAATTTGCATGTTGAATGTCTTTTATTGTTCTGGTTTCTGTCTAGGTGTAAAAGAATGTAAATGCAGTTTCTGTCAGCCTGTGAACACCAGGAAAGTGTAAAAAAATGATGTAATGGGAATCAGGACTGCAATAGCAATTTAAACAGAGAGAATCAGAAGGCATTAAGCATTTTTGTCTTGACTATCCAACTCACAGCACTGTCTTGCTCATATGTAAGTTATCTTAAACTTGTGTTTTCTTTTAGAAATAGCTAGGAACTAGAAAGATTAGACTAAGTGTTTTTCGGTGATGTCAGAACTTTACTACTGTGTTATTTTAAGTATTTCTCTGTGATCTCTGAACTCTTTACTAGCACTGTGTAGTAGAAAGTATTGTCTTCTGGTTTTAATTATTTATTATTAAATATTTTGAAATCTTTCAATTTTGGCTGTTTTGTGTAGAGATAATTTAAGCTCTAGAGTACATTGCATATTTATAGAGTTTACTGTCCAAGTCAATCTAAATAAGCCTTGACTGTTTAGTCACAACTACCAATTGGATAATAATATTGCACAGTAATACTTGGACACCCTTTTAAGGGCCTTTGAGTAGCTGATAAGTATTAGTGGGTGGTGGCAAGTGGAACTACCGTATAGTCTGGGAGAAAGGGGCACAGCTGGAGAAACTGTGCCAGCCTTCCACAGGAGTGTCTGTGTGGTTGTATAAACTCTCATCTCAAAGTAAATCCAACAGGAGAATGTGCTAAAGAAAAGGCTTTAAACCAAAGTAGAGCACAAAGCACACCAACACAGAGAGCAAGCTGTATAAATGAACGGTCACACAATAAAGCCTGAGGGAAGCTGGTTTATTTTAATGTTGTCAATGCAAATACATTTTCATTCAAAAGACTTCATCAGACATTACAATACATAATCCACTAGTTTTCCTTAAATATCATCCCCTCAAACTGTCAACCAATCACATCTTTAATCCAATCAATGACATAATAAAAACTTTAAAAAACTTAAAAAAAAAATTAAAAATGTTTCACACTTGTAACCTATAAATACTTTAAACTTTTATAAACCATTAAATAACTTCTAATAAATACTTGTAATTTATTACATAAATAATTAATTATAAACAGTTAATATAAAATATGAATATAAAAATGAGTGTAAAAACATTCTTCTTTAAAATTAATGGATCAAATTCTCCATCTAATGGCCAAAGTGGAAATAGATTTATTCTAGCTATAATTTGGCTGCTTTGATCTTTAATACAAGGGCCAGGGAAATAAAATCATTTAATCCATATTTCTTGTTGGCATCCAATTTGAGTTGCCACAACAACTCTCGATATTCAATGGTTGTCTCCCAAGGCCCCCCACATGGATCAATTTCTACCTTTTCTGCCACAAAAAAATGAAATTTTGCTAAAGTACAAACAGTAGTATGTCTAAACAAGGCATTATTCACATCTTTATTTTTTGACTTTTAAATATTTTTATTCATTTCCAAAAACAAGAAAAACAATTATACAAGTTATTTATGACAGTGAAATATTTGCAAATTATTTAAAAAGGTCGGCTAAAACCACTAAACAGATATCAAACATAAAAACCAAAATTAAGTATTTACAAGGGTGTCTATTGTTGGCATATAATTGACTTTCTATACAATTGTTTCCTGATTATAATTTGCTACAGTCATTACTCTCCAGTATTTCAGTTACTTTTTGCCATGCTATATATAATGATGTAGTTCTTTCAGTTCTTCCTTTAATAGTGTTCATTTCCAATTGTGATACTGCTGACACCATATTCATGAATTGTTTAAAAGTTGGAGAAGCTTTGGATTTCCAGTTTGATGTAATGTTCTTCCTTACAATGGCTAGGAGAGTCCACAAGATTACACATTTTGTTCTTGGTACACAGTCAGGTACAAGTGCATTAAACAAAATAATAGATTTGGAAATCTGGAATTTGTCATTGAATACCATTTGCAGAAAATAATTTATTTTATCCCAATATGGTTTAATCAAATGGCATTCGTAGAACATATGTTGCCAGTCTGCTTTTATTGATAAATCACATCTCCAGCCACCAATATTTTTCTTAAACATAAGTTCAATTTTATGAGGGGTTACATAAGATCTGTGTATGAATTGCCATGTAAAGAGTCTCCAGTGTAATGAAAGTGATGTCTGCTTTGGAGAGAGAAGAATTCATTTTTTTGTCTCTGTCATTTGGCACATGTCCATTAACTGATATATAATAGTTCCATATTTTGTCATTATTATAGGTTTTTATTTTTTTGTTTGTTTTATAAATAGATGATAAGTATGCCTTTCCAGTAATGCGTTGATTCATTAGTAATATTATATGTTCTATAAGATTAGAAAAATTTTGTCTTATTGATGGTTGCATTGTTTCTTGTTTGCTTAATATATATTGTCTTAATTCTTGTATATGTAGCCATAAACTATTTCCCATATTTAATTTCCTTTTAATTTGGTCTATTGTCAGAAGTTTTCCAGAGTTTACCAATTGATGCCAATGTATTAATCCCTTTTCTTTAAGCATGTTGACTACTTCTATATCAAATGTTATTATATTACCTTGTGTGTACGCTACTGGACATAATAAAAATGACTATGCTTTAATATCAGGATTGCTATTAATAAGATTTTTGAAAATTTTTAATGTATAAATAATGTAGTTGGAACTTATATTTTTA
This sequence comes from Protopterus annectens, assembly GCF_019279795.1. Taxonomy (NCBI): domain Eukaryota; kingdom Metazoa; phylum Chordata; order Ceratodontiformes; family Protopteridae; genus Protopterus; species Protopterus annectens. The sequence goes on along the minus strand of NC_056726.1, from coordinate 1,349,331,790 downwards.
TGCTTATGTATCATATATTCCGTCATCAGCCATAGAAAATTGTTTGGTATGAAATCGGTATACGTATTTGTTACTACAAATCTCAATTTTAACCAGATTTTCTCATGAACTAGCTTCCATTTTGATGTATATTTTGTATTTAGCCATAATGATATTATTTTAATAACAGATGAATGTAAATATACTTCTATGTCTGGTAAACCTATGCCACCCATATCCCATTCATCTAGATGATATTTCATAGCTATCCTTGTTTTTTTTGGATATCATTGGAATCTTACTACTAAATCATTTAATTGTTTTAGATGCGATTTACCTGTTGGCAAAGAACAAGCTTGTATAACATAAAGAATTTTTGGAAATATGATCATTTTAATTATATAGAGCCTTTCTTCCACTGAAAAGAAGAACTTATTCTACCTTTGCATTACATTTTTAATATTATTTAAGATTTCTTTATAATTTGTTTCAGTTGTAGTATCTAGATTGTTAGTTATTATAATTCCCAAGTATTTAATTGTATTATCAGTGGGGATATATTTATGATATTTTTATTTATATCTTTTTATTAGTATTTATAAGCAATACATTTGTTTTGTTCTCATTAAATTTAAGACCCAAAAAGTTTTGAAAGTGTTGAATTGAGTCCCATAATGCTTTTAAAGAGCTATTATTATTCTTTTTGGTAATTAAAATATCATCAGCAAAAAGTTGAATTTTAAGCTCTAGGCTGTTGTCTAATTGTATTCCTTCAATATTTTTATCCATACATATATTATTTGCTAAGGGTTCAATGACTAGTGCAAACAATAATTGAGAAAGAGGACAGCCTTGTTTTGTGCCCTTTGTTATTTTAATAGATTTAGACAGACAAGATCCTAGTTTTATATAAGCCAATGATTTTTCATATGATTTTATTAACAAGGTAAAGTTGTTTGAGAAGCCATATTCTTCTAAAACTAGCTATAGATAATCCCAGTTCACTGAATCAAATGCGATATTTATGTCTAAACTAATAACATTCATTTTGTTTTTTGTGACATTTATATAATCAATTAAGGAAATAATTCTTTTGATGTTGTCATAAGTGTTCCTATCTTTTATAAAACCTGTTTGATCCTCCTGTATCAGAAATGGTAGTAATTGTTTTATTCGAGCAGCATGTATTGCCATAACAATGTCATAAGCTATATTAAGAAGTGAAATGGGTCTGTATGATGAACATTCACTGGGATCTTTACTTTGTTTCAGAAATGGTGATATTAGTGTGCATTGCCTAGAAGGAGGTATGCATTTGCCATTTTTAACTGATGTAAACACATTCAACAACAACAGCAAAGCCTCATTAGATAGTAATTTAAACATTTCTGGGGTATTATCTATATCTGGAGCTTTGTTTAATTTTAGCTTATTTACTTGAGCTTTAAGTTCTGTCATTGTTATTTGCTTATCTATTGGTTGTACCTGCTCCTCTAATAACCTAACTTTAACATTGTTTTTAAGAAAAGCTTTCAATACTGAATGTGTTTTTATTTTCTGATTTTGATTATTAAGTTTATGAAAGAATAGCCTAAATGCTTATAATATTCCTTCTAAATCAAACACTTTCTTTTTGGTTTCTTTATTATGCAGTTCCTTGATTTGATCTGTTTTAATCATCTTTTCAGTCCTATTTGCTATTCTCCGTTGGTTTTTAGGGTTCTTTGAATAGGAACATAGTTTACTTTTTTCTAAGTTGATCATTGTTTTGTGCTGTAGCGTCTCTGAGTATTTTTTATTAGTATCTTCCAATTCTTTTATTAAGTTGGTATTTCCAGTTTGAATATCAAGCTTTAAATTATCCACTTTTGACTGTAATTCTGTTAATTCCTTATTCCACTGTTTTTGTTTATTTTTATACTATCCCACCACTCTTCCATATAGGTATGTCTTCAATGCATCCCATATATATATTTCAGATACATCTTTCATAAGATTCATATCTAAGAATGCTTGTGTCTCTTTAATATAAAATTCCTTAAAATCTTTGAGATTTGTTATGTAGGATGGTATTCTTGTTACTGATATCCTTCTCTTGAAACACAAGTCTATCTCAAATATTATGGTGTTATGGTCTGAAAATGGACATGAAATTGTCTTGACTTTATTTAATTTAATGGTTAAATCGTTTGTTATGTACACTCTATTCTAAAGTATGTATTATGTCTATGGGAAAAATGTGTAAAGAATAGTGTATCTGGGACAGCATACTCATAGGTTCATAGGTTCATAGGTTCATACTAGGCTATCTGCCCTGGGGCATTTATAAGCCTAGCCAGAGTGTGTTTGGCTTTCGCCACCCATTTTAAATTAATTTTGCTATGCCCTTTTTCGAGGTTAGTATACTGTGCCTCTGTCTAACAGTGACATAGAAGTGATACCCAGGGTAAACCTACGATCTCCCATCCACTCATCAAGACTCCTCTTGAAGAGAATCAATGAGGGACTCTGCCTAACTTGGATTGGGATTTTATTCTATAGTGAAGGGAGCCTCTGGGTTATGAATCTGTCCCTCCAGCATGTCCTATTTATTTCAGTGCTGAGGTTCAAGTCTCTCGAGCATGTAGCTCGATGGGATTTGGATTTTTTGAGGTGCAGCGTGTCCCTTAATTCCGGGTTGGACATGGCCTTATACGTCAGCCACAGGTCACCTCTGAGCAGGCAGTATGCCACTGAGTAGAGCTGGAGTTTCTTTAACCGGGCAGCATATGGCATCTGTTTGAGCCCTTTGATCCTCTTGGTGAGGTACTTTTGGGGTCTTTCCAGTTGCTGCAGGTGTTTGGTAAGGTGCATCCCAAAAGGGGCATTGTACTCGATTATGGACCTGATGAGGGATGAGTAAAGAGGCACGATGACCTCCCCTAATCTAGATGTGAATCCCTCCATGATTAGGTGGGCTATATAAAATGTTTTTCTAACCACTTTGGCCACATGGTTGTCAAATGAGAGATTGCTATCAACTTGGGTCCCCAAGTCCCTAACTACTTCTTCTGTACTTAATGGATTACCACCTATGTGGTAATTTGTGGGCACTTTGTTTTTGCCAAAGGGGATGACTATACACTTTTTGGCGTTTAGCTTGAGGCCATGGCTCTGGCACCAGTTGTCTGTTTCTATGAGGCCCTTTTGGAGGATGCTTGTGTCGGCTGGAGAGTCGATTATGGTGCCCAGTTTGCAGTCATCTGCGAACTTGGTCAGCCACAGTCCTTCCATGTTGGCCTGTACCTCCGAGAAATATATACCAAACAAGAGAGGTCCCAGGACTGAGCCTTGTGGGATGCCACTTGTAACTGGTTTGGAGTCTGACATGGCTCCAGCAATTCTAACCATGTGGGTTCTGTCCTTGAGCCAGTTTGCAACCCATCTAGTGACATAGGGGTTTATATTTAAGCTGGTGAGCTTATCTATAATGTCCGAGTGGGGTATTGTATCGAAGGCTTTTGCGAGGTCCAGATAGGCTGTGTGGACCACCTTCCCTTTGTCAATGGCCTTGGTGACTGTTTCAGAGAAGTCAACCAGGTTTAAGAGGCAGGATCTGCCCTTAACAAAACCGAACTGGGTAGGATCCAGTGTCTGTAGGTCCCCAATATCTTTATTTATGAGGTCCATGATGATCCTTTCCATAGCTTTGCAGACCAAGCTAGTCAGGCTTATGGGGCGATAGTTTCCAGGGTCCGTTGAGGCACCACCTTTGTGGAGAGGGACCACTGTTGCTGTACGCCACTCTTTGGGTACATATCCTGTAGTAAGGCTGAGATTGAACAGTAGTTTTATGTTTGGGTTTAGCTCTTCTTGGAGTTCATGTAGGACGCAGCCTTGGACACCGTCTGGTCCCATTGATGCTGTGTTTTTTGCTTTGGAGAGGGCGGCTCCCACCTGAGCATCTGAGATGTCAGGGGGGTAGCACTCTGCTGAGATAGATATTTGCCCTTCTGGTGGGGGGGGGGGAGAAGTTTGCGCTGAACCTGTCAGCTAGGATGTTGGCAATGTCTGTGGGTTCGGTGTATTTTTTGTCATTTTGGACTAATTCTGGGCATATCTGGGAATTCCCACCCAGGTTCCTAACATAACTAAAGAAAGTCTTGTGATTATCCTTAGTGTCCTGTGCAATTTTTCTCTCGAAGCTGGCCTTTGACGATTTTATGAGTGCCCTTAGTTTTTTGCTAATACTGATCAGAGATGCCGTCCCTTTTTTAGATTTTGCTCTATCATGTAGTAGCTTCCTCCTTCTATTGTATAGTTTGTTTATGGCTGGGGTCCACCAGACAGGTCGTCTGCCTTTGGAGGATTGGGTCTTGGTTTTATTTGGGATTGCATGATCCATGCATTCCTGAAGGTGTTCATAGAATGCATTTATAAAGGATTCTGCAGTCTGGGCCGTATTTTCCATAGGCCCGGGGGCTTTGAAGGATTCCACCTCGGTTTTGAGGAGTGTGAAATTTGCTTTAGAGAAGTTTTTCACTGTGGTTTTCTGGGCAGGGGGTGGGGTCGGGATGTGAATATCCAGTGAGACCAGTTTATGGTCTGATCTTACCAGTGAGGGATACACTTCTGGTCTGGAGCATAGAGTCCCCATGTTGGTGATGATCAGGTCCAGTATGTTTTCCCCTCTTGTGGGAGTGGTAACAAGTTGTTCCATAGCATTTGAGTTTATGAATTCTAGGAACCTTTGGGCAAGGGTGTTGGAGCTAGAGTAATGCTCCCAATCTATGTTTGGGTAGTTGAAGTCGCCCAATATAATGGTGTTTGGAGAGACCTTCATATTTTCCAGTGTTCTCAGGAAGGCCGAGTGGGGTTCCTGGGTTTGGGAGGGTGGTCTGTAGCAGGCTATAAACTGGAAGGCAGTTTTACCCACTGTTAGTTGCACATGGATAGTCTCTGATGCTTCGTGCTTTGCCACCAACCTGGAGGTGTGGGTATCTTTGATGAATATCGATACTCCTCCTCCTTTTGTGGTTTGGTCTAAGTTTTGGGGCCGAAAAGCATGGTATGAGGTATAACCTGGTAGTGCTGGGGTGCTCTCGGGAGTCCTGAACCAGGTTTCTGTTACTGCACAGATATCGATGTTCTCCATGCTAAGGAGAGTTTCGAGTGTGTGCATCTTGAGGTTTAGACTTCTAGCGTTGAGTAGCATTACTCTTAGTTTCTTATCCCTTGTGATACCTATTGAGGTGGGTTTGTCTTTTGAGCCTTGCCTAAAAAAGGCACTATGGGGGTAGCAAGAGCCTTTGCCAATATCCGAAAGCCCAGGGGTGAGAGGTGCAAGCCGTCCCTAGCAAAGCATCGTGGCTTGTCGTGCATATCATCCCAAGCTGACAGGCATTGGATCCCCTTTGAATGACACCAATACTTAAGCCAATTGTTGAAATTGATCATCTTGTCTTCATATTGTGGCAACATTCTTGGTGAGGGTAAGATGCTACTCAAGGTCAGGGTCATACCAGCCTGGGCTACATGCTCAGAGAGCTCCTCTATGTCTCTTTTCATGTAGTCCAGGGAGGTACGTCTCAGGTCATTCACACCAGCATGGGCAATGACTGAGTCATATTTGTACTTGCCTTGGAGTGACCTGAGTGCTTGTGTTATGTGGCGGATCCTAGCGCCCGACAGGCTGCTCACCGTGACCTTCTCCTTGTTCAGCCTGGTGAGCGGGACGTCAGTGTGCCTGATGATAGAGTCACCTATTACAAGTGTATCAGGTGTGTTGTTTAGCCTTAAGGGCTGTGACTGTTCTGCACACTGGCTTTGTGAGATATGTGTTGCACGTGTTTTGTTTTGGGGTAGCGGTTGCTTGGGTGTCTGCTTTGGAGGTCTCTGCTGCTTAGGCAGATCTTTATTTAGAGCCTCAGAGTATATTTTGCTATTTGCAATTTATGTCAACTATATTAAAAGTTTCAACAAACTCAGATAACAACTTTGTTAAAGGTGATCTCTTACATGCAGTTTTAGTATTTGTGTCAGTTTCTTTTATAATGCAATTGAAATCTTCAGCTATGATTAAATTGCCTTTGGCATATTGTACAATGTCATCTAAGTGTTGTTTGGCCACTCTAACTCCTAGTCCTGGTATCCAATCAATATTCACTAACATATATACCATTTCATTGATAGACATTGTCACTAGACAAAACATCCCTGAGTTGTTATGAAACGTGTTTATGATTTTAGGCATTAAAGTAGTGTTTTCCACAAAATTGCTACTCCCCTTCACTTTTGACTATAGGTGGAACTTACTAGTACTGTATAATTTTTATTATTTATTTTATTTATGTCTTCCTGTGTAAGGTGTGTTTCCTGTAAAAATACTAGTTGTGCCTCATATAGCTTTAAATATCTATAAAGACTTCCCCTTTTGCAGCTATTATTTAAACCATTTACATTAATAGACATATATTTTGCAATTGGATTTATATTAGCTTTGCTTTTATCCATATTCATATACTCGTAACAATGTGTAGATGTGTGTACATGAAGAGAATGATTTGTTCTTTCTTCTTCCAACAGTATTACAATAGATTATAGACACCCAATAAAAGTACATTAGAAGATCATAACTGAAAACATTACAAGGTAAACAACCACCAAACCCCACCATGAGATAAAAATCTCATCCTTGAATGATCTAACCATTCAAGCGATCCCTCTAGATCTGTGTTTCAGCATCCTCCCCCAGCCCCGCCACCTGGTAGTTTTATAATGGAAAGTATCTTATATATCTTTTAAGTAAACATGTATTTGTATTTACATATTATTTAAATACAGTCTTTATCTATTTTCAATATTTTATAAAACACTAAGGCAACACAACTATACCTAGACTTACTACTTAACTATTTGGCTTTGTTTAAATTGTAAAGAAAAATCTCTTATTTTAATATATCTTTTGTATAGCAATAACAGTTATGCATCTTAAAAGTAATATGCTTGCTGTTTATCTCCCTTATAGTGCGAATGGCATTCATAGGTATCAAACTTTGGTAATAGTCTATAAAAAAATTTTAAGCATTATATGCATCAGTTGTTAACTGTACTACAACTTAATTAAATCACGAAGTGTCCGTAATAATTAATATAATATTAAACTTTTATTGTCATATATCAGTTATCTTATAGTTTTCATTTCATTCAAAAAGTCATAATTTAGTGGCATAAATGTTACTAATTTGTTTTTGTCATTGGTATTATATAGTTTAAGACTACATTTCCAGGCAGTTCCTATATATTCTTAGTGCCACTGGCATATTTCACTGCTAGTATACCACGTATGTCATATGGCAAATAGCAGCTCATAATCCTTATGATATTACAGGATTTACTTACAGTGTTATAACTTTAAGGCTGAAAAATATAACAAGCATAGTAAACTTTAAACATGCTATAACACAGTTGTTTGGTACTTATTACTGTCAACCCTTCTACATAGACGGGAAAGGATAACCTTATATGACCACCGACCATTTTCCTTCTTTTTTCTCTTCATCCTTCTATTCTCCATTTTTTAATAATTATTTATTTCTATTGTGGCTTCTTTGAATTTAGTGAGGGTACTCAATATCATATTATAGATAATATAAAACATTCAGACGTAGAACATGCCCGATACAGAGACATATTCTCAACTCAAATTCTCTACACCATATATTTATAACAGTGCGGTCATAAATATACTAATGAATAAACAATAACCAGCAGCTTTGCAGCATCTGTGTGTCTCTTACAAGTACATACCTATAGGATATTAAAAAGAATAGATTGCAAGCTCTTCTTTCATAATTAACAAGTGTATATAGCCTGATATTTACTTTCATAGACAGAAATTGGACCTGTTATTTATATGCTTATCATGTACCAACAGCAATATATTAGTAAGTGTCCATGCTATTCAATTCATATTTTTAATACTTGTCATATTTTAAAAAACATGACATATATAGATACTATAAAAGTGATTAATATGAGATATAGCTGACAATGGCTTTAGCACTTGTGATGATATATAATATATATTCAGTATTATAAGTAAAAGTACATTGCATGTCTATTGTAATCTAAGGTTCAAGGCTGATCAATTTAGACATACAAGACAATCTCTTTAGCCTCAGTCATGTAATGGGAGTTACTGTCTCGCTACACAACCATTCATTTTCAGTGAGGATTTTCAATGTTAGTATAACTTGCTTTTAATAAAAGCATACTTATAATTTAGCAATTCTTTTCTATGTATATATAACAATATCATAAGCAAGTCTATGAGATTTTTCTTGCTCATTACTGCTTAATGACTGTGCTACTCGATCAATTTAATATTTGGATAGTATCTTAATAAATAAACAGCAACTCCTTTTTTACATTTAAAAATGCCTAATAACAATCAGCTACATTCATGAACCATAATTGTCTTACTGTCCTTAAGGTTGAGTACACTAGCTGCAAAATATGTTCCAGTCAAGGACTTAAATATATTAAATTTTTATAAAATTAAGTTAAATTATAGTAATTTACTTGGGTGATGTTATCAGAAAAGATTGTAGTAAAGTCTGTATGTGTTAACTGTTCTTTCAAGTGATATACTTCTTTTTAAGCCTTGTGTGCTGTTTATGTGTACAATTCAAAATGAATAACAAATGTTTCAATATAATAAAATATCATGCATGTGTTGATACCTCCTAAATTTGTTAGGTACTTCAGTGTACCTTTAATATTTGATAAACTGTATTCATCTTTATTTTTGATGTCATTCATGTGCTCATATATGCGTGTTTTGAGCTTCCTAGTAGTTTTAGTAACATAGAAAGCCCCACATATATCGCACACTGCAATATACACCACCCCTACAGTGTCACAATTACAATATGTATTTGTCTCTATTTCTATCTCTCTTCGGGATAAAAATAACATTTGCCCTGGAAAAATGTAAGAACATTGTGAGCATCTCCCACATTTAAATGTTCCCACTCTCTTAGCAACATTTCTTTTCTTTTTACTCTCTGGGACTTCCTTAATATTTCTTCCTTTCCTGTAGGTAAATCGTAGAGGTTCATCAAAAATTTTGATCAAATCAGAAAAGTTACTAAATTTGTTCCAAATGGAACTCACTACAGTCTTAATCCATGTAGATTCAGTACTAAAATTTTAAATGAAATTACTACTCCAATTAATATCATTCTGGTCTACCCTGGACTTTCTTTCCTTGGAGGTTATGGGCTTTCCTAATATTGGGGCAAACTTGTTATGTCTATCTTTTTTTATTTCATCCAAAATCTCCTCTATAAGGGGTATGGGATATTCTCTTTCCAAGAACATTTGTCTCAGTTTTCCACTTTCTACATCAAAATCTTTATCATCTGATGTCATCCTGCTGCTCCTAATAACTTGTCCCCTCACTATTCCCCTCTTATGGGAGACGGGGTGAGCACTTGTACAGTGAACGTCGGAATTTGAAAATGTACTTTTCCTGAAGACATTGGACTTAAAATATTGAGTCTCCCCTATTTTTGCTAATGAAACATCTAAAACTTCAAGTCTTTCATAGGAAATGTTATGGGAAAATTTTAAAAATTCAGTGGTATGATTAATATAATTAATAAACTCCAATAAATTTTCCTTAGGTCCCACCCAAAAATACATATATCATCAAGGTATCGACGATAATAGTTCCAGTACTGGCTATATTGTGAATTTAATATGTATTTGTCTTCCCAGGTGGAAAGTACCAAATTGGCCAGATTAAAGATGTGATTGGTTGACAGTTTTAGGGGATGATATTTAAGGAAAACTAGTGGATTAGGTATTATAATGTCTGATGAAGTCTTTTGAACGAAAACGTATTTACATTAACAACGTTAAAATAAACCAGCTTCCCTCGGGCTTTATTGTGTTTCCATTCATTTATACAGCCTGTTATCTTGTGTTGGTGTGCTTTGTGCTCTACTTTGGTTTAAAGTCTTATCTCAAAGTGCATGTGTGTGTGTGTGTGTGTTTGTGTGTGTGTGTGTGTGTGTGTCAGCTACTTGGGCAGGGACATGAAGCACTGGTTGGACAGAGAGGGTGCTAGAGGTTTTAGCTTACCCACTAGCTGAGATCTGGACCCTATAGCTGTGCCAGTGGGGAGTCTTATTGGGGACCTGGGGAGCAAGGGAGTGACCAGCCCTGGACTGACTGTGATCTCTGTGTGCTCTTAAGGGAAATTGCACTTTACTGTGTGTATTTGTTATCCTTTCCTCATATATGAGACGCCCTCTCTGATGTTAGTGGTGAGGATTGAAGCTCCTTGATTACTGGGCCAGGGCATGGACATCACATATTAATTGGTGGCAGCGGTGAGATATCCACATCACATATTAATTAGTTGGCAAATACTAATTGGCTTGTAGTGGTGTGGGTAGAGTGAATCTTGTAGTTTGTGTCCAGTGAGCTTTGAAGGTGTTTTTGTACTCTAAAACAGCCACACAGTGAATACTTGGAGTTCAGATCACAGTTGTTTTATTTCTTTTGTTAACTTAGTTAGTGGGTGAGAAGGCAGCAGAGGAGTATGGAAAGCTGACAAGGAGCCAGCTGGTGGAGATGTGACAGGCTGGGGAACTGGTGCATGGAAACCTGACTAAGGCAGACCTGATTACAGCCTTGGTTACAGCTGCATCGGAAAACAGTAACCAGGAGGACAATCAAACGGACAGTGGAGATATAATACCCTCAGAGAATGGACAGCTCAACCTTTCTGCAGTAGACTTTAAAATCCATCTGGAGCTAAAGAGACTTGAGTTGGAGGCCAGGTGTGTGTAATTAGAAGCAGCTGAGAGACTGTGGCATCTAGAGAGTGAGGAGAATGAGAAGCTGTTACGTCTGCAGGCTGAGGAAAAGGAGAAGCAAAAGCAGCATGAGAAGGAGATGCTGATTCTTTGCCAGAGTCACGGAGGTAATGGGGAAGGGAGTAACTGGACCCCAGAAGTACAAAAGGTTAGTAAATTTCTTCCACAGTTTAAAGAGGGGGATAATTTTGATAGTTTCATTCATATGTTTGAGAGGGTATGTAAACAGTATGAAGTTGACCAAGGGCTCTGAGTACAGTTCCTGACCCCCTTACTCCATAGTAAAGTTGTAACTGTATTATCTAAAATGTCTGACATTGCATGTTTTGATTATACTGCTGTAAAAAATGTCTATTAGAGTTTTTAAGCTAACACCTGAAACATATAGGAAAAAGTTTCATGAACATAGACACAAGGCAGATGAAAGTGTGTGTGAATATGTTGCTGAATTGAGCACTTATTTCCATAGGTGGGTGAGTGGATGTCAGATCACCAGTTTTGAAGGGCTGGCAGACCTTTTGGTGAGGGAACAAGCCCTTAGCACTTTGCCTGAGGACATGAGGGTCTGGTTAGCTGATAGTCAATGTGCTACTTCAGATGAGTTGGGGAAGAAGGGAGACCTATACCTGGCAAGCACAGCAGCCCTGCACAGGAAAGGGACCCCTAGTACTGCTCATGGGTCTAAAGGAACCCATGGTGGGCAGCACAGACTGCCCCAACAGAATCTGCCAGTAGCAGGGGAAGCCAGTAGTCCAGGAACATGTCCAGGAGCTAGGGTTAAATGTTTTGAATGCAACCATTGGGGCCATGTGGTATACAGGTGTCCACGGAGGCAAGGTAGGGAACAAAAGTTGAGGGAGCCAGTAAGTGGGAAAGACAAAATGCCAATAGTAGGTTGTCTTGGGACAACAAGGGTACCAATCTACCACCAGATGTTATATCCTATTGTAGTGAATGGCAAAGAGGCCATTGCCAAGAGAGACATAGCCTCTGATATAACCATTGTAAAGCCTGCAATGGTTACAGAGGATCACTACATGCCTGGGCAGTCTACTCCAGTCAGGGCTGCAGGAGGGATCCCATTCCAAATACCTTTGGCTAGGGTTCACCTTGACTGGGAGGGTGGAAAAGGAAGCCAACAAGTAAGTGTGTTTGAGGCTATACCTGCAGATGTCCATAGTGCAGTACCCTGTACTTGTGCAGTTGCATGCAGTCAGGCTTGGAGACAAGCAGGTAAGTCTGGTAGCCTGGAGAAGACCCAGACAGACTGCATACTTGCAGCCAGGACTGGTGAGGTGGTTACTTCAGGGAGGGAGCTACTCTGTAGCATTGAGACTGAATGTGAGCCACAGCTGCTTGTGGGTACTGATGGTCCCTTGGACAGAGTAACTGCAAAGGTAGAGGTGAGTAGTAGTACCCAGGCTGACCGTGAGGCACCACTGTCAGAGGATGCCAGACTTCCTGTGGAAGGGGAGCTGGGAAGGGTTACAAGGAGAGAGTTGAGACAGGCTCAGCTCTCAGACCCTACATTGCAAGTCTTGAGGCAGGTAGCTAGGGAAGCACCTGATTCTCAAGGAAAGGGGGAAACTGTATACTGAGACAAAGGGTTACTATACAAAGAGTGGACCCCTGAGGGAGGCCTAGAAGTTGAGAGAGTACAGCAATTGGTAGTGCCTAGAGCCTACCATCTGGCACTTCTAGCCATAGCCCATGATATTCCCTTTGCAGGTCATATGGGCATAAAACATACAAAGAGGTGTATTATGCAGAACTTCCATTGGTCTGGAATTTCCAGAGATGTAACAGGATACTGCAGGACCTGTGAGTAGTGCCAAAAGGTAGGCAAGGCAGGAGACAAGGTGAAAGTGCCTTTGATGACTTTGCCTGTGACCGAGGAGCCATTTCAGAGGGTAGCTATGGATATTGTGGGTCCTCTGAGTACCCCAAGTTCCACAGTGAAAAAGTATATCCTAGTGATAGTGGATTATGCTACACAATACCCTGAGGCAGTGGCTTTGTCCTCCATTGAGGCAGAAAAGGTGGCAAATGCTTTGTTAGAGATTTTCGGCAGAGTAGGTTTCCCAAAAGAAATACTGACTGACAGAGGTGCCAATTTCATGTCAGACCTGCTGACTTGTCTGTGGAAGTCCTGTGGGGTGAAGCACATGAAGACCACCCACTACCATCCCCAGACTAATGGTCTTGTTGAGAGGTTAAACTTTACAATCAAGTCCATACTACGGGCATTTGCAGATCAATTTCAGAGGGAGTGGGACAAATAATTGCCCCATCTGTTGTTTGCTTACAGAGAAGTTCCCCAGGAATCCACAGGTTTTTCACCCTTTGAGTTGCTGTATGGGCATAGGGTGAGGGGACCTTTAGATTTAATTCGAGATGAGTGGGAAGGTGAGTGCAAGTCTCACAAGGAGTCTGTTGCAGCATACATCCTAAACCTCAGGACAAGGCTCAGGGAACTCATGGGCTTGGTCCAGGAGAACCTTGCAGAAGCCAAACAACAGAAAAAGGTGTGGTATGACAGGAATGCTTGAGCTAGAGAGTATGCTGTGTGGAAGCAGGTGATGGTTCTCATTCCTGTCAGACACAACAGACTGCAAGCAGCTTGCAAGGGACCCTACAAGGTAGTAAGAAAGGTAAGGGATGTTAACTACATGGTGGAACTGCTAGGCAGAAGGCAGGGGCACAAACTGTACCATGTTAACATGATGAAACCTTACCATGATAGGGAGGCCCTTGTGCTGAGCATTTGCAGTGAATTGCAGGAGGAGTCTGAGGGAGATCTGGGGACTGATCTCCTCAGTGAGGCTCAGGATGACACCTCAGTGGAAGGGGTAGCATTGTCCCAGCAGCTATCTCCTACCCAGGTTCGAGAAATCCGAGCAGTGTTGCAGAAATATGGGGACATGTTCACTGGGAAACCAGGATGCACCCACCTGGGGGCAGCACCAGATGGATACAGGACCCCAAAGGCCTATAAGGCAGGCCCCTTATAGAGTAACTGAGAGAGTCAAACAGACTCTGAGAGAGGAGTTACAGGGCATGTTGGAATTAGGGGTGATTCAAGTGTCCAACAGTCCCTGGGCCTCCCCAGTAGTGCTGGTGCCAAAGAAGGATTGCAGAACCAGGTTCTTTGTGGACTACAGGAAATTAAATAGTCACACAGAGTCGGATGCTTACCCCATGCCTAAGACAAATGAGGCCCTAGAGCAGCTGGGTGGGGATAAGTATCTTACAACCATTGATCTTACCGAGGGTTACTGGCAGGTGCACTTGACTCCCAGTGCTAGAGAGAAATCAGCCTTTGTAACTCCTTTTGGCTTGTATGAGTTCACAAAGATGCCCTTTGGGATGAAGAATGCCCCAGCAACTTTCCAGAGGCTGGTAGATCATATCCTAGTAGGAGCAGGAGGGTTTGCCATTGCTTACCTAGATGATATTGCCAACTACAGCCATTCCTGGCCAGAGCACCTTCAGCATGTCAGGGAGGTGCTGGGCAGACTACAGATGGCAGGGTTAACCATTAAGCCGAGCAAATGTCAGGTGGGTATGGCGGAGATCTCTTACCTGGGAAATAGAGTGGGGAGGGGTAAGATAAGGCCAGAACCTGCCAAAGTGGAAGCCATTCAGGCATGGCCTGCACCTGTTACCAAAAAGTAGTTGAGGGCATTTTTAGGGACAGCAGGGTACTACAGAAAGTTTGTCCCCAGTTATAGTACCATAGCTGCTCCCCTCACAGACCTGACAAGGAAAAACAGGACAGATAAGGTAGTGTGGACCCCAGCATGTGAGCAGGCATTCCAGAAGCTTAAAGAAGCTTTGGGAAGACCCCCTGTGTTTGCCAGTCCGGATTACAACAAATAATTTGTTGTGCAGGTGGATGCTTCAAACCATGGGGTGGGGGCTGTACTTAGCCAGATTTCCTCTGAGGGAGAAGAGCACCCAGTGGTTTATCTCAGTAGTAGGCTCCAGCCCAGGGAGGAATGCTATGCAGCTGTAGAAAAGGAATGTCTAGCCATAATGTGGGCACTGCAGAAACTTCAGTCTTATCTGTATGGAAAGAAATTCACTGTTATGACAGATCACAACCCACTAACATGGTTAAACAAAGCCAGCCAGCAAAATACCAAGTTGCTAAGATGGAGCCTGGGGTTGCAAGCATATGATATGTCAGTGCAGCTCTGCAGTGGGAGTAGCAATTCTAATGCAGATGGGCTCTCAAGACAAGGAATGGGGCAGGTATACTCAGACCTGACTCTCTCAAGCAGTATTTCTCAAGGGCCACTTGAAAAACTAGCTTGAGTTCTCGGGGTGGGATGGGGTGTAAAGGCTACCAGCCTAGCCAGATAGGATTTTTATACATAAGTCATTTGTAAATATGAATGTTGAATTGCAGGCTTGTTTTCTTAAATGAAAGAATATGCTGTGAAATGTTGAACTCAAAGCAATGTAGCAACATTGCCCTCTGCTGTAAAGAAAGCTAAGTCAAGCATTTCTTGTCTGTCCTTTGCAATTGAAATTTTTTCATGACTGTCTTTGATGTTTACAATTTGGCTCCGGACGGGCTAGATGAATTCTTCCTGCCTATTGTTTTAAGGCTTAAGTTAATGACCAGAATTTGCATGTGGAATGTCCTTTATTGCTCTGGTTTCTGCCTAGGTGTAAAAGAATGTAAATGCAGTTTCTGTCAGTCTGGGAGCACCAGGAAAGTGTAAAAATGATGTAATCGGAATCAGGAATGCAATAGCAATTTAAACAGAGAGAATCAGAAGGCATTAAGCATTTTTGTCTTGACTGTCCAACTCACAGCACTGTCTTGCTCATATGTAAGGTATCTTAGACTTGTGTTTTCTTTTAGAAATAGCTAGGAACTAGAAATATTAGACAAAGTGTTTTTCTGTGATGTCAAAACTTTACTACTGTGTTATTTTAAGTATTTCTCTGTGATCTCTGAACTCTTGACTAGCACCGTGTAGTAGAAAGTATTGTCTTGTTGTTTTAATTATTTATTATTAAATAT
Organism: Protopterus annectens; assembly: GCF_019279795.1. Lineage (NCBI taxonomy): Eukaryota > Metazoa > Chordata > Ceratodontiformes > Protopteridae > Protopterus > Protopterus annectens. The sequence continues at coordinate 1,349,315,908 of NC_056726.1, read as the reverse complement.
TTTGAAACCTTTCAACTGTGGCTGTTTTGTGTAGAGATAATTTAAGCTCTAGAGTACATTGCATATTTATAGAGTTTACTGTCCAAGTCACTCTAAATAAGCCTTGACTGTTTAGTCACAACTACCAATTGGATAATAATTTTGCACAATAATAATTGGACACCCTTTTAAGGGCCTTTGAGTAGCTGATAGGTATTAGTGGGTGGTGGCAAGTGGAACTACCGTATAGTCTGGGAGAAAGGGGCACAGCTGGAGAAACTGTGCCAGCCTTCCCCAGGAGTGTCTGTGTGGTTGTATAAACTCTTATCTCAAATTGCATGTGTGTGTGTGTATGTGTGTGTGTGTGTGGTGGGGGGATCAGCTACTTGAGCAGGGACACAAAGCACTGGTTGGACAGAGAAGGTGCTAGAGGTTTTAGCTTGCCCACTAGACTGATATCTGGACCCTATAGCTGTTCCAGTGGGGAGTCTTACTGGGGACCTGGAGAGCAAGGGAGCGACCAGCCCTGGACTGTGATCTCTGTGTGCTCTTAAAGGAAATTACATGTTACTGTGTGTATTTGTTATCCTTTCCTCATATATGAAACTCCCTCTCTGGGGTTAGTGGTGAGGACTGAGGTTCCTTGATTGCTGGGCATCACACCTGCCTAGGCTACAAGATCAGAAAGCTCCTCCATGTCTCTTTTCACGTAGTCCACGGAGGTACATCTCAGGTCATTCACACCAACATGGACAATGACAGAGTCATATTTGTACTTGTTGTGGAGTGACCTGAGTACGTGCATTATGTGGTGGATCCTGGCACCCGACAGGCAGCCGAGAGTAACTTTCTCCTTGTTTAACCTGGTGAGTGGAACATCAGTGTGCCTGACTATAGAGTCACCTATGACTAGAGTGTTGGGTACGTTGTTATGCCTTATGGGCTGCGGTGGAGTGGCACACTGAGTTTGTGGGCTATGTGTCATTTGAGTTGTGTTGGGGGGTGGATGTTGCTTGCATTTCTGCTTTGGAGGTCTCTGTTCCTTGAGCAGATTTTTATTGAGAGCCTCCGTGAATGTAGTTGTGTGTTTTGTGTTTCTGTGTGTGTGTTTTGGTGGTGTAGGTTTTGAGGGGCTATGTGATGAGTGTGGTGTGGTGTGGTGCAAGTGTTTACCTTCTTTTTTTGACTGTCTAGTCCAGCCTTGGGTGAAGAGAGCTTTGCTTCCAGTTTGGCTATATAAGTGCATCTCTCACAGGTTGTAGTGTTGAGTGGTAGGAGGAGAGGTTTGTCTGTGTACGTGAGGCAATTGCTGCATTGTCCCAAGATGCCCAGATTCATCAGGTAGACAGGAGAAAACACCAGGAGCTGACCCTTAGACATGCCTGGATATGTGCTTATTTATTAATAGTAAAAACTGTTTTCCTACAAGTGAGGAAAGTTGAGTGCTGTAGTAATTTGTAGCATATTTAGTGCTTACGAATTCTGAATAAGTGCTGAGCTCAAAAAAAGATTTGAGTGCTAAAACTAAAAAAAATGTATAACTCTCAGTCATGCTCCCTAACACTTTGCTCCTGAGGCGATTGCCCCCTTCACCCTACCATTCAAAGAAAAAAAAAAACAATACCCAACACTGCTCAGAGCCTATTCATAATGGTACTAACTACTTTAATCCAGAGGATATTGCCAACATACTGACTAATAAATTCAGTGATAACTTCACCCTAGAGCAGTAGTACAGCAATGGTAGAGTGAAGGGGGTAATCGCCTCAGGAGCAAAGTGTTAGGGGGCATGGCAGAGAGCTATGCATTTTATTCTGTACTGAAATTCTAAAACAGAAAGGGACTTGAGTACAGCAGTTTTGTTTTTTTCCCTCTTTAATGACTACTGTACTGTATAGTAGGTAGATAATCACAAAGTAAGCAAAGACATTTTCTATTTTTTTGTTTATTTTATTTCTTCTTTCTACTTTGTTCCTTTTCCAGCAGTTGGTGCATAAGTTTTTATCGCTGGAACTTTTTCTGGCACAGTCACTTCTTCTCCTTTTTCCTCTTCGATTTTTTCCATGATGTCACTCCATGAAATTGCTGCTTCACCTTTTGGCTCACTTAGGATTACCATTTCTTTCAAATAATCATCCCACACCCCCTCCACCCCCGATTGGAGGTTTCTAAGTATGCATTTTTCAGAACTGACTGTCTCTCCTTCAGACAATCTCATCTAAAAGTTTTCTGAATCCATCTCTTTTTCAGCTACAATCTCCTTTTTCTGCAGTGTCACTGTTTTATCTGCACCCACACCAGCATCATCAGGAAAAAAAAAAAACTTCTGGTAATGATTCCACCATTTCAACTCCATTTTCAGCAACTTTCCTTCCAGTTTCCACAAAAGCTGAATCAGCCATGTTTTCTCCCTGTTTCTCCAGGCTGTCGCTGTACCTGGAATGGGAACAGGAAGTCTGTTCTGTCACATACAAATGCTTCACCCTACCACCAAGTTTATGTTTTTTTATTGATATATACATTACATATTATTTATATATAAGTTCATAGGTTCATAGGTTCATACTAGGCTATCTGCCCTAGGGCATTTATAAGCCTAGCCAGAATGTGTTTGGCTTTCGCCACCCATTTTAAATTTATTTTGCTATGCCCTTTTTCGAGGTTAGTATACTGTGCCTCTGTCTAACAGTGACACAGAAGTGATACCCGGGGTAAACCTACGATCTCCCATCCACTCATCAAGATTCCTCTTGAAGAGAGTCAATGAGGGACTCTGCCTAACCTGGACTGGGATTTTATTCCAGAGTGAAGGGAGCCTCTGGGTTATGAATCTGTCCCTCCAGCATGTCCTATTTATTTCAGTGCTGAGGTTCAAGTCTCTCAAGAGCGTAGCTCAATGGGATTTGGATTTTCTGAGGTGCAGCATGTCCATTAATTCCGGGTTGGACATGGCTTTATACGTCAGGCACAGATCGCCTCTGAACAGGCGGTATGCCACTGAGTAGAGCTGGAGTTTCTTTAACCGGGCAGCATATGGCATCTGTTTGAGCCCTTTGATCCTCTTGGTGAGGTACTTTTGGGGTCTTTCCAGTTGCTGCAGGTGTCTGGTAAGGTACATCCCAAAAGGGGCATTGTAGTCAATTATGGGCCTGATGAGGGATGAGTAAAGAGGCACGATGACCTCCCTGATCTAGATGTGAATCCCTTCATGATTAGGTGGGCTATATAAAATGTTTTTCTAACCACTTTGGCCACATGGTTGTCAAATGAGAGATTGCTATCAACTTGGGTCCCCAGGTCCCTAATTACTTCTTCTGTACTTAATGGATTGCCACCTATGTGGTAATTTGTGGGCACTTTGTTTTGCCAAAGGGATGACTATACACTTTTTGGCATTTAGCTTGAGGCCATGGCTCTGGCACCAGTTGTCTGTTTCTATGAGGCCCTTTTGGAGGATGCTTGTGTTGGCTGGAGAATCGATTATGGCGCCCAGTTTGCAGTCATCTGCGAACTTGGTCAGCCACAGTCCTTCCGTGTTGGCCTGTACCTCCGAGAAATATATACCGAACAAGAGAGGTCCCAGGACTGAGCCTTGTGGGACACCACTTGTAACTGGTTTGGAGTCTGACATGGCTCCAGCAATTCTAACCATGTGGGTTCTGTCCTTGAGCCAGTTTGCAATCCATCTAGTGACATAGGGGTTTATATTTAAGCTGGTGAGCTTATCTATAATGCCAGTGAGGTATTGTATCGAAGGCTTTGCGAGGTCCAGGTAGGCTGTGTGGACCAACTTCCCTCGTCAATGGCCTTGGTGACTGTTTCAAAGAAATCAACCAGGTTTAAGAGGCAGGATCTGCCCTTAACAAAGCCGAACTGGGTAGGATCCAGTGTTTGTAGGTCCCCAATATCTTTATTTATGAGGTCCATGATGATCCTTTCCATAGCTTTGCAGACCAAGCTAGTCAGGCTTATGGGGCGATAGTTTCCAGGATCTGTTGAGGCACCACCTTTATGGAGAGGGACCACTGTTGCTGTACGCCACTCTTTGGGCACATATCCTGTAGTAAGGCTGAGATTGAACAGTAGTTTTATGTTTGGGTTTAGCTCTTCTTGGAGTTCATGTAGGATGCAGCCCGGGACACCATCTGGTCCCATTGATGCTGTGTTTTTGCTTTGGAGAGGGCGGCTCTTACCTGAGCATCTGAGATGTCAGGGGGGCAGCACTCTGCTGGGATAGATATTTGCCCTTTTGGTGGAGAGCGGGGGGAGAAGTTTGCGCTGAACCTGTCAGCTAGGATGTTGGCAATGTCTGTGGGTTCGGTGTATTTTTTGTCATTTTGGACTAATTCTGAGCATATCTGGGAATTACCACCCAGGTTCCTAACATAACTAAAGAAAGCCTTGTGATTATCCTTAGTGTCCTTTGCAATTTTTCTCTCGAAGCTGGCCTTAGACAATTTTGTGTGCCCGTAGTTTTTTGCTAATACTGATCAGTGATGCCTTCCCTTTTTGGGATTTTGCTCTATCATTTAGTAGCTTCCTCCTTCTATTGTATAGTTTGTTTATGGCTGGGGTCCACCAGACAGGACGTCTGCCTTTGGAGGATTGGGTCTTGGTTTTATTTGGGATCGCATGATCCATGCATTCCTGAAGGTGTTCATAGAATGCGTTTATAAAGGATTCTGCGGTCTGGGCCGTATTTTCCACAGGCCCGGGGGCTTTGAAGGATTCCACCTCAGTTTTGAGGAGTGTGAAATTTGCTTTAGAGAAGTTTTTCACTGTGGTTTTCTGGGCAGGGAGTGGGGTCGGGATGTGAATATCCAGTGAGATTAGTTTATGGTCTGATCTTACCAGTGAGGGATACACTTCTGGTCTGGAGCATAGAGTCCCTATGTTGGTGATGATCAGGTCCAGTATGTTTTTCCCTCTTGTGGGAGTGGTAACAAGTTGTTCCATAGCATTTGAGTTTATAAATTCTAGGAACCTTTGGGCTAGGGTGTTGGAGCTAGAGTAATGCTCCCAGTCTATGTTTGGGTAGTTGAAGTCGTCCAATATAATGGTGTTTGGAGAGACCTTCATATTTTCCAGTGTTCTCAGGAAGGCCGAGTGGGGTTCCTGGGTTTGGGAGGGTGGTCTGTAGCAGGCTATAAACTGGAAGGCAGTTTTACCCACTGTTAGTTGCACATGGATAGTCTCTGATGCTTCGTGCTTTGCCACCAACCTGGAGGTGTGGGTATCTTTGATGAATATCGATACCCCCCTCCTTTTGTGGTTCTGTCCAAGTTTTGGGGCGAAAAGCATGGTATGAGGTATAACCTGGTAGTGCTGGGGTGCTCTCGGGAGCCCTGAACCAGGTTTCTGTTACTGCACAGATATCAATGTTCTCCATGCTAAGGAGAGTTTCGAGTGCGTGCATCTTGAGGTTTAGACTTCTGGCGTTGAGTAGCATTACTCTTAGTTTCTTATCCCTTGTGATACCTATGGAGGTGGGTTTGTCTTTTGAGCCTTGCCTAAAAAAGGCACTATGGGGGTAGCAAGAGCCTTTGCCAATATCCGAAAGCCCAGGGGTGACAGGTGCAAGCCGTCCCTAGCGAAGCATCGTGGCTTATCGAGCATATCATCCCAAGCTGACAGGCATTGGATCCCCTTTGAATGACACCAGTACTTAAGCCAATTGTTGAAATTGATCATCTTGTCTTCATATTGTGGCATCATTCTTGGTGAGGGTAAGATGCTACTCAAGGTCAGGGTCATACCGGCCTGGGCTACATGCTCAGAGAGCTCCTTTATGTCTCTTTTCATGTAGTCCAGGGAGGTGCGTCTCAGGTCATTCACACCAGCATGGACAATGACTGAGTCATATTTGTACTTGCCTTGGAGTGACCTGAGTGCTTGTGTTATGTGGCGGATCCTAGCACCCGACAGGCTGCTCACCGTGACCCTCTCCTTGTTCAGCCTGGTGAGCGGGACGTCAGTGTGCCTGACGATAGAGTCACCTATTACAAGTGTATCAGGTGTGTTGTTTAGTCTTAAGGGCTGTGACTGTTTGGCACACTGGCTTTATGAGATATGTGTTGCACGTGTTTTGTTTTGGGGTAGCGGCTGCTTGGGTGTCTGCTTTGGAGGTCTCTGCTGCTTCGGCAGATCTTTATTTAGAGCCTCCGAGTATGTTTTATATTTACATGTTTACATTATTTACATCTATTTACAAATGTCCATAGATTATAAACTTCAATTTAAGCATCCCCCCACTCTTTTATCCACAACCAAAACATTATTTTCTCCAGAATCTTTGTCAAATTTGATTTCATTTAGTCTCTCATTCCATATAGTCTATGAATAATAAAATATCACTCTGTCCATTTTCTTCACTTCTTCCTGTTTTCATGCACCATAGTAAGAAAATTCTATTATGCCCACATTCATTTACTCAAATTTTAACAATACTTTCACTATTATCTTTGCATATTTATTTCCACAAATTATTAATTCTTTTACATTTCAAAAACACATGCTCAGTAGTCTCAAACTCTATACATTTATTACATATTCTTTCTTGCTTTTCCTTGTATGGCATATTTGCCTTAAGTGGCAATTTTCTAATAGACAATATCCATAAAAAATCATTACATTTTTTATCTTTTTATAGTTGTTATAGCTCATCATTATGGATTTTTTCTTATCTATTTCTAAATCTTTCCATGGATCAATGCAAGAAGATGCTTTCATAATATTTAAGTACCATTCCTTTCTATTTTTTTCACATATATTCTTTTTTTTATTTTCCGTAACACAAATTTGTTTTGGTACTCTTTCAGTTCTTCATTCATAATGTTTTTACTTCTTTTTTTTTAACTTCCATTCCTTCCCACAATTCATTGAATTTATAATATAGTATCATTACTATCACATTTTTAATTTTCCTTCATAATTCCTTTTAATAACTTATATAAAATTAGGATGCTGCATGTACTATTGGGTTTATTAAACCCAAGCCTTCCTGCTCTTCTTTCATAGATAGAGTCCATCTCTCACCTGGATTTAGTCTAGAACCCCATATAAAAGAAGATATAATCATCATTAGTTCCTTTTCATACTTAATAGGAATCATAATCATATAAATGTTAGCAACATAAGCAATTTTCCTATTACAATGGTGTTCAACAAGCGTGCTTTTTTTCTATAGGAAAATCTATATGATTTCCAAAAAAATACTGATATTCTTTACTTCTTTGAGTACATTACCCCATTGTTATTGTCTGTATTAATTTCTTCCAAATATTTTTCCTAATATAGCTATATATTTTTCATTGAAGTTAATACCTCCTATCATACCTTCAAAAACAAATCCTTTACTTTTCTTTTTATATATGATGAAAAAGGACTATGGGCTGGGGGATGAGAATGTGGAGTAATACTGAAAATGGAAAATGATAATATTATGCATGTACCTAATATTACTAATGTTCGTGGTAATAGGTGTTATATAAAATACAGTGGTCAACCAAAGACTTGCTATATTTCTGTAGAGAATGATCATTAAATCAATGAATATTATAAAAAAGTTAAGTATGTGATAAAACAGGGTATAATGCAAAAAATGTGATTTAAAGTGCACAAAATGTAGCAATACTGGTCATTCATGGCTAGAACGTGAAATGACTGTGCAAGAAAATGAACATGAAAATGAAGTTATACAGGAGAAAGAGACAGAAGAATGTGTTATACAAGAAAATGTATGAAAGATGTGACTGATAAAGAGGTTATACATGAAGTTAAAGAAAGTAACAAGGACAAAGAAACAGAGGAGGCAAGTGAGGAAGAAGCTGACTAGTGCACAGTAAAAAATAAGAATTTGATAGGAAAAAGCGTTAAAGAAAGAAAAAGAAAATTCAAAAATACAATACTTAGAGAAAATAAGAAAGGAAAGGGATAAACATTTTGTTATGGTAACTGTTCTTAAAAGCTGAATATAGTAGCTTTAAATGCGAACATTATGAAAAATCTTAAGAGGAGAATAGGTATATTACAATGGTGTGCTGCAGTAGATGCACATATTATTGTTTTGGAAGATACCAGAATATTGACAGAGGAAGAAAGAAGACAAACTTTAAAAAACTTTGGAATTTTGTGGTAGTTTGGAACATAGGGAAAGAAATGTGCTTGGGCATATGTATATTATGTCAAGAAAGCATGAAAATAGTACCTGTAACCATAGTTGAACTACAACAAATTACGGTAATAGACTTGAGATGGAAAAATATGTGTATAGCTTTATATGCATATGTAACAAAAAAAAAAGAGAGAGAGAGAAATGATGTTTAAAATTTGTCTTGAATATGTTTGTGTAAATATGGACATTATAGTGGTGGGTGATTTTAATTGTAATTTAATAAAAAAATAAGAGCAATTGTGATGTTAAAATGGTTAAAGAAATTATGAGAAGTGGAAAGTTAAGTGTATGGGAGAATAACTGCTGGACCTACAAAAAGAATAAAATTAAGACAGGAAATTGATTATTTTTTATTTTCTGATAGTTTAAAAGTTAAGAAAGGAATTAAGTATGTTATATTTTCAGATCATGTGGTTATATGGTTTAAAGTACAGGAACACGAAGACTATATAAGAATAGGAAAAGGAATAAAGAGAATTAATGAAAATGAATTCGATTTAGAAGACAAAAAACTTATGGAACTATGGAAAAATCATATGAATATGAGAGTTTTATGAGAATTGAACTGTTTGGTGGCTTAATTTTAAAGAGAAATATAACAAAATGTTTTAGAATGTATAAGATGTATAAGGAAGAAAAGAAGAAAAGAAAAAGAGGGATATAATATATTAAGTCAAGAAATATTCAGACTTACTAGAGAAGAAAAAATCCTTTTTATGAAAAAGAAAGAGAAATACATAAAATGAATCAAATTAAAATTAACAACTTAAAAAATATTGTTTGCAAGGAAAGAATGAAGAAGTAGCACCCATACTTGAGTAAAATAATAAAAGAAGGAAAAATAATAAAAGAATTAAAAAATAAGTAAGGTAAGCAAATAATATGGCAAGAAGGAATATATAAAATAATTAATGAACATGTATTAGCATTATTTGTTAAAAGAGAAGAAAACATAGAATCATTTTTTAAAGGTGAAGAATTTAATAACTAAGATAATGAATATTTAGAAGAAAAAATTACTATGAAATAATTGAATGACATTCTAAAAGCTATTAACATGAATTCTGCTACAGGACTGGACAGAACTGAATATGGTGTGTATAAGGAAATGGAGTGGAAAAAATATTTTATATAAGTTATGAATGAATAGTTAGAAACTGGAATTAAAGAGAAAGAGATATGTACAGGAGTTAAAAAAATATATTTAAAAAAGGAAATAAAGAGAAGATAAAAACTGGAGATATAACATTGAATAATATGGATTATAAAATTTTTATGAGAATAATAACAAAAAGGTTACAAAAAATGGATAGAATATAAATGTAAGATTGCCTTTGTCATAGGAGTAAATTTAATAAAGATGTTTGGAAAAAATAAAGAATATATGACCAAAATGTATTTGGAAGAAAAGGAAAAAGAAGTCAAGAGTTATTATGGATAATAAGAGGAATAATTGATAATATAATAAATAAAAATATAGAAGCAATGGTTATGAAAGGGGATATAAGTAAAGCCTCTGATGATATTCAATATAAATCATTATGAGGAATTTTGCAGGCATATAATGTAAGCAAAAAATATTACAAGTAATAACATCTGTTCATGAAATGAAGTATGTGAAAGTAAATGTAAATGTCTGGAATGGGAAATAAATAAAAATAGAATGTGGAATAAAGTAGGGCTGGCCAGATGGCAGTGCAATTTTCTTATTAGTTATAAAAGTAATAATGAAGAAAATTAATAAAATGTTAAGTAGTGGTGGATACAAAATGATGAAGGAAGTACAATTGCCAATAATATATAATTATGCAGATGACATTGTACTAATTGTTAAAAAGTATGGATGGAAAAAAAATAAATGAAAAATTAAGTATAAATTAAAAATGGTTTAAGTATAAATAGAAAAGTAAAGGATTTGGTTTTGATGGTTTGATAGGGGGCATTGAGTTCAATAAAAATATATAGTTATATCAGGAATAATATTTGGAAAGAATGAATACAAACAACAATGGGATACTCTACTCAAAGAAATAAAGTATATGACTATTTTTTTGGAAATCATATAGATTTTCATATAGAAAAAACACACTTGTTGAGCACCATGGTAATAGGAAAAGTTGCTTATGCTGTTAACATCTACATGATTACTATTCAGTATGAAAAGAAACTAATGATGATTATATTTTCTTTTATATGGGGCTCTAGGCTGAAACCAGTCAAGAGAGGGACTCTATATATGAATGAAGAGCAAGGAGGCTTGGGTTTTATAAACCGAATAGTACATGCACCATCTTTAATTTTATATAAGGTATTAAAAGGAATTATGAAGGAAAATAAAAACTTGATAGAATGATACTATATTATAAATGCAAAGAATTGTGTGAAGGAATGGAAGTTAAAAAAGAAGTAAAGGCATTATGAATGAAGAAATGAAAGAGTACCAAAACAAAATTGTGTTATGAAAATAAAAAAAGAACATATGTGAGAAATATAGAAAGGAATGCTACTTAAATATTATGAAAGCATTTTATTGCATTGATCCATTGAAAGATTTAAAAATAGATAAAAAGTCATAGTGATGAGATATAATAACTATAAAAAGATCAAAGAATGTAATGATTTTTTATGGAGATTGTCTAATAGAAAATAGCTGGTTAAGGGAAATATGCCATGCAATAAAAAGCAAGATAGAATATGTAATAAATGTGGAGAGTTTGAGACTTCTAGGCAAGTATTTTTGAATATGAAAGAGTTAATTTGTGGAAAGAAATATGGAAACATAACAGAGTAAAAAGTTTGTTAAAATTTGAACAAATAAATATGGACATAATAGAATGTGTTTATTATGGTGTATGAAAACAGGAAGAAGTGAAGAAAATGGACAGAGTAAATTTTATGTTTCATGGACTATATGGAACGAGAGACTAAACAAAATTAAATGGAATGGAAAAATGGACTTTGACAAAGATTCTGGAGAAAATAATGTTTTGGTTGTGGATAAAAGAATGGAGGGATGCTTAAACTGAAGTTTGCAATGTATGGAGATTTGTAAATAGATGTAAATTATGTAAATATGTAAATACTATGTAATATATATCAATAAAAAAAACTACTTTTCTGATAGGTGCCTGGGAATCTTTTACATACATCTGAGCTATCACTAACTCAAGTAGTTGAGACCATGGTGTAACATCTTATCTGAAGGCCGACACAATCAGAAGTGCAGCGCCCCTTATGCTGTGCTGCAGTTTCAGTATCTACCTGGTATAGGAGTAGGGCTTCCCTATACATGCTTGAGGTGAACTTGCTCAAACATCACTAACCGACAAAAAAAAAAAAAAAAAAAAGACGAACAGCATAGTGCCATAGGAAATCATAGCTGGTGCGATTACTAATTGTGCGCCAGCAATGGCTCACTTCTTTAGGAAGATTCATCCCTTTGTAGAGTTACTATATATAAGTTTGGGTGGGTAGGCAGCTGGCCTCTCCTCAAAACAAAAACAAGAAAAAAGGAGTTTTCACCCTTTTAAATTTTAGAAAATATTTTTTGTTCTTTTGGAATGTTGACTTTTATGAAGTTGGCATTTCATTAGCAGAACTGAGGGACTATAACCCATAGAGTTCTGCATCAAAGATGAGTTTGCTACTTGTTCTGCCACTAACACTATTGTTAACCTTTCACCTTATGTTATGCTACTGAAATGTTTTATACCCCATTAGTCTCGCTCTCTAAATTATTTGCATTGTTTACTTGTATTGAATTGTTTTTAACTGTCCAGATCATGACTGAGAAGAGTCAGTAGACCTGCCTATTACATGGTTAACAAATCGCTATTACGTAAATAAATAAGTAAATAAATAAATAAAATTCTCATAAGACTATGCGTATTCTGATAGTCTCTCCTGGTGTTCTTTGGCTCTTCCTACTATTTCTCTTTTGAGCCACAACAATATTTAAGGTGAAATGTCATGATTTTATGCTGAAAGAGGTGCTGCTGGCCGTGACAGAAGTCTGGTGGAGAAGAATGGGAAGCTAATACCAGGGAAGGGCTGAAAACTGCATCTAAAGCCCTGAGTGCAAAGGTGACACAAATAATTTGGATTCTAAGCTACTAAAAGGTCATTGTCTTATAAGGCACCTGACTGGACTGATTAATATAAGTATAGCTTTTTTTTTTTTTGGTAAATATATACGATGTTTCGGATTCTTCATATCACAGCATTGCAGGATGGTATAGCTGTCTTAGTAGCTAGATAGCTGGTGTAGGAGTGCTGATGTTAGGTTAATTTCTGTACAACAATAATGCAGAGAAAATACTTGCATTTAAAATGGAAGAGGACTTCCATTTTACTCATTATCCAAATTCTCAAGGAGAAAGATGCACAGGGTGTATCCTACTCAGAATTTTGAAATTGATAGAACAGCTAAGATAAGAAATTAGTGGGTAGGAGGGATGGGGGGGGGAGTTGAAGTGAAATCATGTGTGCATAAATCTACATATTCTGGACATTACTGAATGTGGCAGTTTTAGCTAGTAAGATTGCTGAATATTTTTTATTCAGTGCAACAGGCAATATGGTTTTCTTTAGATTTTTATTAGACAGTGATTTTGGAAGTGGTGGACAGTTTAACAATGACACTTGATTATGTTTTGAAGGGGAAGGATTAGTTGCTGAATTAATGAAGAAAGTGACTGAGAATCACATTGTCAAAAGGCTGGGGCAATCTACAAGACTTGACCAATTTTAGTTATGTAATTCTGATATAAATGTTTGTGCCAGTGTTTTGCCAGCTTGGTAAGAGTGGTTTTACTGGATAGTGTTTTGCCAGTACAGACTGGTTTTGTGAAAGGGAGATCTTCACCACAACACTGGAAATTGTAATTGGATTGTATTGAATAGGGAAGGGGGAGAGCGATTAAGAGGGCAGTTCTATTTGTACTTGATGTCCACAAACCAGAGATATACTTAAATAAGTGTTTGAGTTTCTAAAGCAGGTATTTGATAGTGGGGCTTTTGTAATGGGTTATTCATATTGTGAAAAATACATCAGCTTTTGACCCAATGAAATGAAGAGAGGGATCAAGAGGGATTGTCCCTGATTATCCTCATTTTTTTATCTGTAATTTAGAGGCTAGCACATACAGCAAGTTAGTGCCTGTTGGGTGACAGGAGGTGGAAGCAGAAGCAGTTTAAATCTGCAGATGACTGCAAACTCCTGTTGATGGATATCCAGTAAATGTTGCCAGGACTTTGGTGAGGGAGAAGGCAGTCAAGGTTGCAGTTCCATCTGCAAAAGTCTCTAGCGGTGATGGTCGGTAAGTGGGAATGGGATGATAAAGGGGGTTTCAGTGTCACAGGTGAAATATTTGTGGTAAAAGTATATTCCATCTTACTGAAAATTTGAATGGAAGTGATTTACAGACAGATACAATTATTGGCCAAGTGAAGTAGTCAGATAGGGCCTTCAAATGGGTAGAATGAAGGGGTGCATTAATGGTATTACACCTTGTTCTCTATGTGGGTACACTGCCATTCCATAAGATGGTGTTTGTAATTTAGAGGTTATGTATCAGGTGTGTTTGTAGATATAAAGGGATATGACTTAGTAAGGATAGGGTATGGCTGGCTAGGAGTGGGTAGGGAGGTTGGGAAATGCTGGCTTTTGAGAAGTATGAGCTGGTAGTGAATATGAACAAAATATTATGAGGGTGGAGAGAGAGAGAGAGAGAGCAATGTGAGTAGATGCAATGAAGAGGAGGACAGAGTGAATGGTATGGGCTACTTGCACCAAGTGAAGAAGACAGTGAATAGGAAGATAAACAAACTGTTTGGAACAAAAATCTGGGACAATATAGGCTGAATAGAAAAGAATATGATTAAGTGTGCTTCAGGGAATGTAAAATATCAGAGGCACGGATCTAATTTACAGTGGTCAGAATGAGAGGGGAATATGTATATAGTATTTATGATGCTGTATGGATATTATCAGACAAAAATATTTGATTTTTATAGCATTATTGTAAACTTTGATGTTCATTGCTTCTTTTTACATCATCATTGCACTATTTTATGAAAATTTGATGCAAAGAATACAGAAAGAAGCTTTCCTATGATATACAAGGAAAACCATATTGGTTTGCATGTATCCATTTTTATATTACACTATAATTGCTTATATTTAATTTTTTGAGCAAGTTTATCTTGTTTGTTTATTTTTTCATTCACTTATGAGTTTGGTGCATTGGTAAAAAGATCCTTTTCAGGCATGGCCTCATGACCTGGGCAAAAAATGCAATTTATAATATATTCTTTACACATCAAACCACCATAGTATCTCCAAAAAGAAACATATAATCCACGAACAGGAACACCAATGCAGGACAAAATAATCATATGAATATGATCAATTAACAAAGTACTACTAAAATCAGTACTTAAAGTAAACAGTACTTTAAATAAACACTTGCAGATCTTCAAGCTATTGCACTTCCCTTATAAACCTAATGGCACCGAATCTTTAAACAATAAATGTAAATACATTTTTTAATACATTTTTAAATACATTTTTGAATACATTTTTTAAAACAGTATTAAATATTTAGCTATATATTTATTTTATTTTATTTTACATTTGTTGACCGGGAGAGTCCAACTGGATTACAAGTCCATTTTCAGTGGAGGCCTGGGGAGAAAAGCTCCAAGAGAACAAATTTTTGCAAAACATAGTTTTAAGGACAGACTTTTGACATACAATTTCCATAGAAGAGACTTTGACATACATACTAACTAACAGATAGGATACATTCATTCTCCACAATATAATATTAAATTTTAGAAGATATTCCTAAGTTTAGGATTCCTGTGATAGATTTCCTATCAGAGTAAAAGCAGAGAGACGGAGAATAAGGCTCCCAGAGAGCAGATGATGCTCGCTATAGTTAAGAAGGATAACAAATTGATTCACTATATGTCTTCACGTGGTTTTAGTTGAGAAGGATAACAAATTGATTTACAATATGTCTTCTCCTGGTTTTAGTTGCTTATGGAGAGCTCAACATTGCTGGGGTAGTTTTCCCTAACTCCTGGAGAGATGGGATGAGCAGTAGATTAACAGTCCTAAGTGGGTACAGTACTATGATTGGTTGGCTTAGCAGAGTTACTTAAGTTAGGTGAAGTGTTCTAATGAGACATTAGCCAGGGGGACAGTCAATTATTCAAAAAGTGAGTTTTAACAAGTTTCTTGAACTGTGATGGGGATTTGTTGTCAGTTATGTGGGCAGGAAGGGCGTTCCAGGTTTTTGCTATACAGTGGCTGTAGACAGACTTACCAGCTTCATTGTTATGTCTGTCTACAGCCACTGTATAACTACAGCCACTGTATAATTACAGCCACTAATAACTATATGTTATTAAATGTATCAGCATTAAATGTCTTTACTATCTGATTGTCATAAAATGTTTTGCTGTATTATATAGTGCCATGATCTCTAACTTCCTATTACAATTTCAATTACAATTATAAATCTAAATCTGAATATTTAAAAAATGTTTTAAAATGTATTTACATTTATTGTTTAAAGATTTGGTACCATTAGTTTTATAAGGGAAGTGCAATAGCTTGAAGGTCTGCAAGTGTTTACTTTAAGTATTGATTTTAGTAGTACTTTATTTGTTAATTGATCAATTAAATAATTGGAAGAGGGGGTATATATAGGGACAAAATTGTGTTGTAAAAATGTTCCAGCAGAAGGCAAGAAGCCGAGGTTCCAAAACATGTTAATAAAATAATTTATTTTGTCCTGCAGTGGTGTTCCTGTTCATGGATTATATGTTTCTTTTTATAATATATTCTTGTTTGCTTAGTTCATTGACTGATTACCTTTCTTTTCTCACTACTTGTTGCAATGTTTGTGGGATTGCATGAAGTAATGAGATCTTCATTGTAAGATGGCAGTATTTGTTTTGTTCTGACTGATCACTCTTTCCCTGGTTTAGAGTGACGTCAGCAGAAGAATATTTAATTATTTATTTATTGGCATTTTTTTTTTTTTTTTTACTGGGATAGTTCACTGGGCCATTATGAGCCCATTTTCACTGGCAGCCAGGTGAGAAAAGCTCCACAAAAACATAAACATAACAGTAGTATATAACAATATGATAATTTTCACAAATAAATATGCACATGGGTGAGAAATTAATCATTGGGAAAAGTAAAGTAAAAGCCGAAGTTATTAGTTAGGTACAACTGATACAAACATAAATTGCAGAATAACAGAAAAATGGTTAAACGATACATAAAGTTGTTGTCACAAAATTTAGTTAGGTAATCACCAAATATTTAGTATATAAAAATCATTGAAGATAAGATTATTATTTATGAAGCAAAGGCAGTCAAGTTTTAATGCGTGAAGGCTTGATGAAAATGCAGTTTCAGATAGAAGAAAAGTATCCTTGTAGAGACGTTTTAAATGAAGCATGATTCTGATTGGTTCTAATTGTTAATGGTAGGGCATTCCAGGATCTGGCTACAGAATATGAATAAAGAAGTTGGCCTGCAGGTGAATTTGGCATATGGACTTGCAAGAGGTGTTGCTTTTCTGATCTAAAAGGCCTTTTGGGATGGTAGTAACTAAACAGAGAACTAAGACCAGAGCAGTCGAGGGGTTTATGTATTATTTTATGTGCAGTTGTTAATTGCAGGTAGGAGAGATAGTGTGGAAGCTCGAGCCAGTTCAGAGAGTTTAGGGCAGTGCAGTGATGGGTATAATGTTTGGCATTAGTAGCATACTTGGCAATTTTGTGATAACATGTTTCAAGCTTTGTTTTTAGGGAGGATTGTAGGTTAGTAAGTAAAGGAGCACCATAGACAAGAGAGGGACGTAGGTAAGTGGTAGCAAGGGCTTGTTTGATAGTAAGGCTATGGAAGTGTTTGTGTCTGTAAAGAATGCCTAGTTTTTGATGTGGTTTGCTAATCTTAAGAAGTATGTACAATTTTAACTAAGTCTCAGGCTTTAGTAACAGTGTCTATGAAGGATATCAACCCAGTCAAAGTACTATGACTAGGTATAAATCCATGTTGTGTAGGAGATAGGATTTTTTTATTAGTCAGAAACTTTGTTATTATTGAGAAGGTTTAACAGTTGTATATGTATACATGTTTTGAGAATTTTGGAGATGGGGACAGAATGGCTATGGGATGGTAGTTGGAAATATTGGTAGTATTGCCACCTTTGTGAAGGGGTAGAATAAATGTTTTTTTTTCAAAATGTTTGGGACAGAGTAATCTAGGATGGATCTATTGAGGAGTATACTGATGGGGTAAGCAATAGCTTCAGCTGATAGTTTTAGATATTCAGTGGGAAGGTTATCAGCTGCATTAGAGCTATGTTTGAGATTAAGAAGTAGCCTTTTTATTGTAATAGTTGGAATAGGATTAAGTGTGAAAGTGGGTGTAGGATGGGTTGCAGCTTCATGGGATGATGCTTCACTCTTCATAACCCCCCCCACATCCCTAACTAAATATACCAACTCTGACATTGCACTATAGTGGGGAAAGGGGCAAATTCCCAATGACAGCCAACCATGTCCTTTCCCTGGGAAAACATTCACATAAACGATCGTTTGTTTAATTGTGATTTGGCTTAAGTCAGTAAGACAAATAGCGATTCGCTCAATTAAGCATTTGGTTAACTGATATAGACCCATTATTGCCAAAAGAAATGTAAAGAACTATGATACATAATCTTTTTGAGTTATTTATTTGTAGGAATGAAATCAGAATTTCAGGATTAGAGCACTGTGGAATGTTATTAGAATAAGGGACTATATTGTAACTGTTATAGAAAAGAAGTGCAATACCGCCTCCTTTTTTGTGTGGCCTATCAGATCTTATTGTATTAAAGCCTGAAGTAAGGAATTCAGAGTATTTTATATAAGGCTTTAGCCAGATTTCACCAACAGCACTGATGTCAGTTTAATTGTGAGATACCCAGGCATAAAAATCAGTAGTTTTGTTACAAATTCTTTGTCAGTTTAGTGTAACAATATGTAAGGATTTACAGGAGTTATTAGAGCTAGATAGTGAAGTTAGTTTAGTGCAGGTGGGTCCAGGATTAGGGTGAATGTCTCTGCATAGGAAAATGATAGAAAATCTGGGAGAGAAAAAATAATAGTAGTTTGTTAAATTTAGATCTACAACGGAAAGTCTGTAGTTGAGTTGACTAAGGGAATGTAAAAGACAGAGTTTTTTAATGGGAGAATTTTTACTTTGTGGGAGAGTAGTGGATTTATATAAAGGCTAGGCGATATGTCAGTGTAGCTTTTAGATGGGTTTGATAGGAAGGTTGTAGCTGATAAGGGTTTAGAAGGTAAGGAGGAAGAGTTGTGTGCTGTAAGTTTAGTAGTAAAAGAATAAACATGGAGATAAGAGAAAGAATTAATAAGTTTAGTCTTAAGGGAAACATAGTGAAAAATGGTATGAAAATGATTCGGCAGACAAAATGGCAAATGTAGGAAGAATTAGAGTAGATAGGGGTATAGGGGGAAGGTAATAAGGAAGAGAGGGAAGAAAAGTAGATTATAATTAAAGTGTCCTACTAGATTGGGTGCCCTAAGAAGGAGATTAGTAGAGATGAAGATAGGATTTAGAATTGTTTGAGAATAGACAGAATAATAGTAGAGAAAGGTATAGTTTAGTTTAAGCTAATAACATTTGCCTTACTTTGGGTAGTAACTGAAGAGAGGAGCAGTGGAGAATAATTAGGGAATTATGACTTAGATTGGAAGTGGTTGGGAAGGGAAGTAATTGGTAGGATTATGATTGGTCAGTCTAGAGAAGTGGGTGGGGCTACATGATTTAAGTTTAGGTGTAGTGGTGGGTGGGTGGGAATTGAGGGTAGAGTAAGGGAATACAGCAGGCTGACCCAAACTAGTGGTGGGGAAGCAAAAAAAAAAACAATCAGGAAACCAAGAGAAAGGTAAGTGAGTTAATTCCAGAGAAAGGCAGAGCCTAACAGTGTGACCCTGGTGGATTCAACAATGCTGTATTTATTTATTTATTTAAAAAAAAAAAAACAAGTAATCTCCATGGTATCACCAAAGTCTCAAACAACCCACTAAGCAAGTATAGTGAGTCCAAAAACAAAACAATGTAAGAAACTTCTCTGTGTGGAAGATTTTCAATTCATCATGGTATATTAATCAGATCAGATAATGGTAGAAGTAGCAAACTTAAACACATCCTAAGTCAAAAAGGTAATAAAAATATATAATTTGAAATATTGTACAGAATTACTAAGTATTAGAAAGTAATCCAAGCAGGGTAGGCAGTCTGTTTCCAGTCAAAAATCCTTTACGTACACAGACAAGGGAATGGTTTATTGTGCTGTAAAACAACGTGTCACATCCCTTCCCTCATCAGTGTTACATTCGAGCTGGTCCTGCCCTACTTAGTAGCTGTCATAATAATATAACCCTTATTTATTTTAAATAAAATTAATAATGACATGTACCTTTTATTTAACCAGATTATTAAGTCTGTGATTTTATCTAAGACAATATACTACATGACTGGATATATATAAACCTTAGACCATTTAGCACTCAAAAAAATATACATAGATATATACATATACACTTACATGCGTGGGTTGGGGCACAACAATATAACTGTATATGTTTAAAGACCTTGCCAATGTGACCTATGGAAGAAAGGGGTAGTTACTATTAGTGGGGAAATGGGGATTTTTACCAAAAATTACAGTACTTGAGGTTGATACAAAGGTTATACAGCTGAAAAAACAGGTTATCAGGTTGGGAAATAGTAAGGTAAGGAGGTGGATGGAGGAGCTGAGGGCTTGTAAGGGCTTGAGGAGCATACATTTTGATCTAGTGATTTTTCACAATTGCATGAAAGTAGCTTTAGTTCAAGTACATATGTTGAGGTTTTACGTGGACTCTAGCAGCTACTTCTATACAAATTCAGTTGGTGCCAAGTAAATGTGCTTGGAGTAGTTTGGTTTCAGATGGTAGCAGTGAACCTCTTTATGTGTGCATTTGGTTATAAGATAATCAGGTAGATGGATTGGTCCCAGGATGCTGTTTTGGCTAAAGTTCACAGCAATTGTTAAGCTTAAGACACACCATTTTACTTTGTGGAGCTGTGGGTATGGCTGCATATGTCTTTCTTGAGTGGCAGGCTGATTTTGTAGATATTGCAGAGGAAACACAATTTAACCATTTCCCTTAGTATGTATTTTAATTGGAACAATCAAATTATGCATCTGAAAGTAAAGGAGTACAATAAGCATGCAAATTACTGCTATCAGTCCTTATGGTGGGTTCTGTTGTTGATGGTGGGGATAACATCAAACAGGGGTAGATTGTATAAGAATCACATTACAAAGGGGGTTGCTAGTGAAACACTGATGCATGACCACAACTGGGCAACAAAACAATATTTTCAAACACTGTGAATCAACAATTTCAAGCATACAACTCCCCAGAATCAATGTCTCATACAGTTGCTTATTCCTACTTTCAGGATCATGGACAACCCTGTGATGGGAAGTAGTACTGCAGTAATGCTGCCTGGGTTGCTGAGGTGTTGAGTTTGATGTGTTTTATTTTTAAGATGTTTTTGGACCAGGAACTGTTATACAACCATGTGTAGCATTTGCCTAGTAATTTGTCAACTTCCTATGGAGCAAGTATGAGCCTAGCCATTTAAGTTGACAGTGCTCTCCTGTTATCTTTGAAAAACTCTACTTGGGCCCAGTGGGTTTACCCACATAGCAAATTAATTATGCATTAAAAAATAGCAATAATACTAGCAAACAGAACACTGGTTGCGAGGGATTTTCTAGATGGGATTAAACCTTTTTAGATAAATCTCGTATGGGGCAATGACCATGTTCAAAGGGGGTTAGTGGTCACTGTTGAGAAAGGCTATTGTACATACCACAATAATTGTACATATCTCACATTTTAGTCATCCAGACATCACACCATAGGTACAGCTTTCTACTGCTCATATCAGTGTGTTTTAATTTGAACGATCTCCGCTGTGAGCTAGGCATAAGATAAAAAATATAAACAGATTATCTGAGCAGGCAAAATAAGCCATTGCAAAATATTATCATATCTGAGCTGCAAATGTTAAAGAAAAATTACAATAAAGTGCAAATAAGAGCATATAGCATGCATAGTTCTGGGTATCTAGCATCTGTGTGTGAGAAAAATGCAATGGAGTCATTGAAGCCTTCAAAGAATCTATGATTTGGATGTCAAAGAGTTCATTTTTTTTGCATATCAAATCTTTATGTCACATGCGATGACCCTTTGTAATACTTAAAGAAAGTAGCAGAAGGAATATGGATTGGTAGGCTTTGTAATTAAAGAGGTTACATTCTTTTAGCATAATAACCATTTGAACGATACTCTAGTATTTTAGAGAAAGGTCAACACTTTTTAGCACAGAAGCCAGAAGAACTAATTTCCAGCTATTACAAGAACACATCTTAAAGAATGGTTAAATAAGATTAATATGCTTGCTATGGAATGGGAAATGTTATCACTGCAGGTATTCAGAAAGTGAGGGTGAAGGCCTGGCTGTTGTCAAAGAGTTTGTCTAAGGCTAACCATTTCTCTAGAGATTACTCACTGAGATGAATGGGATTATTATGAATAACACTTCTGGAGTCAAGAAGCAGAAAAGGGAAGTCAGTGCAGTAAAAGAAGAGTGTTGTGCCCCTTTATGGTTACCTGGTCAGTGAGCTGGGTGTGCATCAGTTCCTAAATGAGAAACAGGCTACAGTTCTTAAAGAGGCTTTATGGCAGTCACAGCAACAGAGAAACATTTTGCAGTCTTCTGCACCAACCAGTTATCTTCCTACTAAAAACAGCAACTCTGGTCTTGAATCAAGTAGATTTCATTAAAGATAAACTATCATTCTGCAATGAGCAACTGAATTGCAGCTACTCTGAAATCTAACCCATATTTAGAGCTAAGTGAAAGGCGACCACATCGCTGGTGCATTACATGACACAGCTTCTTCTAAAATACTGTTACAAATAATTAAAAAAACATGAGTAAAAGAGATAAAGAAGTCAAGCAATGCTTTTTATAGGACCTCAGTAATACTTTGGGTCTTATATAATGTAATAGCATTCCAAAGTATATTCTCTGATTGATCAGCTAGTTAACCTATGGTTAACAAACCTAAAAATGTTACTGTTTTAACAGGGAATTATATAGATTTCCTCTGCTGAATGCAATTAAATGATTCTGGATGTTTTCAAGTGTGCTTACAAAAGAAAAAAAGGTCCATAGTTTCTTAACACTTCAATGTTGATGTTATTAAACAGTTAAATTACAATATCCTTCAACAGCCTGCATTTTTTTATTTGATTACAGTATCAGTGAATTAAACAACAACAGTATCAGTGAATTTTGATGACTGGCTGAACTTTCAGTCTGCCACTTGACATAACTAATTCTGTTAGACTTTAACAGAATTGGCTGGTCAGTGCTGACTTGTGGAATGAGTCAGAGGACATGTTTTTAATGATGAACCTTAAGTGTTGCTGGGTAAGGTGCATGGATAACATACATAACAGTATGTTATTATCTATAGGGCAACATGTGGTGGGAATTCATTTTAAGTGTATTTAAAATATAGAATATTCTGTGGTATTTGAAACTGGCCTTTCAGTAAAATACTCAGAGTAGTATGCTGAAAGAGTAGGGGAAATCAAAATGATGAGGAGATTTAACTCATTACATCTGAGTGACACATTCAGGTACATCTACAGTTACCTCCTACCGATGTCTCTAGACATCAAATATTACTTGCTCATATTTGCATTAATAATTCCAAAACCATTATATGTGTAAGGTTTTAAAATATTTCATATTAAAACTTACACAATGGCAAATCAACTACATTAATATTTGACCTCTGTATAGTGCAGGTAAAGAGATATTTATTGTTTTTATTATATTAATTTATATGGATATAATTTTCACATTTTTCCAAATATCTCATCAACCAAGTAACACAGGCAGAACTCTATTTGAAAAATCTTAGTTAGATGAATAAAATGCTGCTGACATTATGTGTATAACTTGAGTGGTTGCTGAGATATTAATTTGCATACAAAATATTCCAAGCATAATAGTTACTGTGTTTACTGTGACTTATAAAAGTCAGTTTAAGACCGAGGACCTAAAGAATACTACCACTATAAAAATAGTTTGGGCTGAAGAGTTTGCCATTTATACTTCTTTCATAACACCTATGGTTTTACAGATGTGAACATATGTTTGAAACATGAGGACATCCTTTGATTATGTCAAAAGGCTTAGGCTCTGCCCATTGAAAGTTACAGTGCAAACTTCATGAGCTCCATTAGAGTGAATGAGTTAACATAAAATCATGACAGATAATTTCATGATTTTTTTTTTTGTAAAACCAAAAATTACAATTTGCAAGTAGACTGTATATAACTTTAACATCTTTAGCCAGCTGGAAGGCTTCCAAGATAGCTGTACACTGAGTAACAGCTTAATTTCAGCTCTCCCATTGTGAAAACAGTAACTCAGAAAAGAGAGACATTGAACTTGTCCTTTTGGGTAAATTTCAGTAACTGGCTAGTAAATGCACTGCCTGGATGACAGCAAAAAAGAAATTCAGAGTACCTGAAAAAAAAATCAATCATAAAATGTTTGGAGAAAACACTGACTGAGAAGAATTCTGCAGATGTTCATCAAAAAGCAATACAAGCTCTATATTTGCTGTAAGAAATTATTTCCGGCAATCTAGATGAAAGAATAAGTCAAATGTACTCAGAGCTGATTAAAATAAACACTTAAGGAGTATATAAACTCAAATAACAAAAGGCTGGAAACAAATAGAAAAAGCTTTAAACAGATAATCAGATGAAGTGATAAAACTGCAGAAATGAGAGGTCAAAATGAAGAAAAGGCTGGCTGAGTATGAGACTGCTCAAGAAGAAATGTTTCAAAAAAATAATAGAATTAGAGGACAGAGCATATAAGAAAAAAAACTGAGATTTTTCTGTGTACCAGAGAAGCTGAAGGGAACAGACTGCATTAAGTTTATGAAAGCACAAATAATCAACAGGGCTGTTATTCTATAGCAGGGGTTTTAATTGAAAGGGCATATGGTGTGTGCTCCAAACCTGGCCATAAGAAAGCATCTTAGAACTTTAATAGTAAAGATGCAAACTTACCAGAAGAAGGAGCTGATTCTGACACAACTGTGGCAGAAGGACAAAGTGCTAAAAGAGGGAGACAGCAGATTGTTTGTGGAAAATGATTACCCCCTGTACGCCAGGCAGAAGAGGAGTAAAGGAATACATTTATTCCAGTAATTAGGGAATGTCAAGAAGCATTCATGAGATTCAAGCTCCTGAATGTTCTTTCCTGGAAGGTCAAAATCATTTTTGATGCAGAACATATTAAAGAGGAAATACAAAAGTTTGTACAACAAAATGTGATCTATCAAACTAGAAGGAAATTCTGCTTCTCATTCTTCTGGTAATAAAGCCCATAGAGAGAGACTGTGTGAGTGATACCTTTTCCAATATTTCAAAGGAAATGCTTGAGAGATAGTAAAAAGCACAAGAGTTGACTAAAAGAATCAGTAGTGCACTAAAAATGAAGCAGAGACTGAATTTGGGAAATGGAGATCAACAGGAAGAAAACCAGCAGCTCTGAAACTGACAAATAAATATGGGATTACAAAGCATTAATTATATTTGTGAAACATGACAGAACAAGAAAACCTGGAAATATTGTACTTCTTTGACTTTGCTAAACTTGAAGGTGACTTGAAAGCCTATGCCTATGCCCCAATTCATGCCATTAATGTTTGGAAGAACATTTGGAAAAGGGGAAGAGGAAGGAAAGAATTAACTGTAAGTAAAACAAAATTTTGCTCTTAGTATTATTTTTATAATACACGGAATATGCTTTTTCTTACTCTTGCATAGGGGAATGGCTGTATTAAAGGACTTGTCTTGATCTTATAACAAGTTTTAAGGGGAAGAAAATAAATGAAAAAGGACACATAATATAATTAAAAGTTTTTACCAAATAAATGAGTGATTGTAGTAGAGGCAAGTGTGTATCTGGTTCTCATGTTTCTATTGAGACAGTCTGATAAGAAGCATTAAAAACAGAATACCTCTTTCTGTCAATGGCTAGGAAATACTTTTTTGAAAGCATTTGAGTGTTTTTCTACTCTGTGAGAGGAATAAAGATAAGGAAAAACAGACAGCACTTAGTGGAAGTAGAAGCACAGGCTGTGCCATGCATCTTAGCATAGATAACCTTCCTTATAGGTTAATCTAAGTCTATCATTGTATCTGTCAGTCTGGGACAATTGTTCCTATTAGGAGGGTTAAACTTCAATATTTGAAGATGTACATAGTTTTATGTGTTAATATTAAGTTAATACATTTTAGGCATACTCTGGGGGGTGTTTGTTCTTTTATTTGAGGGTTTTCTCTAAAACAAAAAGTATTTTAAGATGTGACATAGGTTCAAATGGATATGATGAGAAACAAATATATAAATTATCAACCTGCAAAACATTAGTCTATATATGTAATGCAAAAGCTGAAACTAGACATTTAAAAAAGCTGTAACACATAACAGGTGGGAATAATAACTTAGCATAATGGCACTTTCTATATTATTTTTAAATATGGATGGTCCCACAGATATATATATATATATATATATATATATATATATATATATATATATATATATAAAGAAATTGTATATTAAATACAGAAGTGAAATAGCTATGCTATAGGAGACACATTTGGAAAGAAACATGCACGTGAATTTGATAAAGAAATTATTTCAGGATGGTTATTCAGTGGAATATCTGAGACAAATGAAAAGGGGACTGCTTATATTGATTGCAAGAGGCGCTACAATACCAATGGAAGAGGGAAAAGGATAATAATGGTAGATTTGTAGTATTAAGGGGCTACTGGCAAGGGAGGATTATACTGACATGCATTTATATTCCACCTAAAACTGCTGTAATAGAGCTTAAGAAAATGCTGGGAGAAATAATCAGCTTTCAGCAAGGAAGATTACTTATAGGCTGGAACTGGAATTTGATTTGCAGCAGTGAGGATGTATCTGGGAGCCCAGAAGGGAAAATATAACAAAAGATGTTAGATTTTTAAAGAAATGTATTAAGACATTTGGCATGAAAGATGTGAATTCAGTAGTAGGAGTTTTGAGTGAATTTACATATTATTCCCCAAGGTACAAAAACTGGGCTAGTCTAGACAGAAATTATATTTCACAGGAACACGTACATTTAATTGAAAGTTTTGATATACATCCAATAAATATTTCAGATCATTCTTCAATAGTAACTGAAATAAAAATGTAGGGTAATGAAATACAAATGAGACACTGTCACTTTTCCACGTAATTATTAAAAAGAGAGGAATTTAAGGAATGGGTAGTGGAAATTATTTGGGAGTTATTAGTGAAGATAGAAATTACTTGTGAAAATATAAATAGGGAGAGGGGAAAAATTAAAGTGGAGTTTAAGGTGTAAATAAAAGAAAAGGAGATATGGTTAAGAAGTAATGAGAATTATTTAGCGGAACTGACAAAGGTTAAAGTATTGCAGAATGGGGGACTGTCACAGAACAAAAACAGGAACGATTGCAGAATGCTAAACAGAAAATAAGTAATTACCTCAATAATATGCATGTGTTTAGAAATACTGCTGTTAAGTAACTGTTTTTTGATAATAACTCCAGCACACAAATACATTTAGCACAACGGCTCAGGCGACAGAAATTAGAAGGGTTGTCGCCAAGCTTAGAGAGCCTATAACAAAGATGATAACAAGAGATCCTGTAGAGGTACTAGAAATATTTCAGAAATTTTATGAAACTCTGTATAAAGCAGAGAAAATGGAAATCCAGAAAATGTATAAATGGAAATATTTATGGAAGAACTAAATATGCTAAGGTTAGAGGTAGATGAGACTCAATTACTAACAGTTAGGATAGGAGGAGAAGAGATAAAAATGGTTATGTATAACCAGTTTACAAGAAAGTCCCCAGGAATAGAAGTTTAGAAACTAGGAGCGAATAAACTGATAAAGATCTGAAATGCTTTGTTTAACAGTATTTTAAAAGGAAGAGAAGCACTAACATCTTGGAATAAAGCAGTGGTGGCTTTAAAACTCAAAGACGGTAAAGACCCATCAGATCCAGCTTTATAACATGCCGATTTCAATTCTAAATCATGACTATAAAGTATTTATATCTGCAATGGTAAAAGGATTGGCTAAGATGATGCCAAAATTGATACATATGGATCAATATGGTTTTGTGAAGAGGAGGCAAACAATTGACATAATAGAACAATGATGATCCAGGTGGAAGAAGAAGGTAAGAAAATACCACTGTTGTTGGAGGTCTTGATGCAGAAAAAACATTTGACAGAGTAAGCTGTGATTTTATGAGCAGGATAATAGAAGCATTTGGATTCCCTTTTAAAATAATAAAATTGATTAGGAGGATATATGAGGGATATATAGGTTCATAGGTTCGTAGGTGTGTATTAGGCTAATGACCCTGGAGCCTTTATAAGCCTAGCCCATAGAAGTGCCCTGGCATTGTGCCACCTGACGTCAGTTCCAAGTTACTTCCATATCAAGTAGAGCCACTGGAGTGATCCCTGGGGTGAACTTTCTATTTCCCATCCACTCATCAAGGTTTCTCTTGAAAAGGGCCAGTGAGGTGCTCTGATTGACATGTATGGGAAGTCCTCTTGGTTATGAACCTGTCCCTCCAGCATGTTCTGTTGATTGTGGTAATGAGGTTGAGGTCTCTGGAGCGTGTGGCGCGGAGGGTTTGGGATTTCTTTAGATGTATCATTTCTAACAGAGCTGGGTCAGACATGGCTTTGTAACTCAAGCAGAGATTGCCTCTTAGTAGAAGATACGAGACAGAGAATAGCTGGTGTTTTTTGAGTCTGTCCATGTAGAACATGTGTTTAAGGCCTAGGATCCTCTTCATGAGGTGCTTTTGTGGCCTCTCCAGCTGTTGCAGGTGTCTAGTGAGGTACATACCGAAATGGGGCATTATACTCTATGATTGGTCTAATGAGGAAAGAGTAGAGAGAAATTATGACCTCTTTCTTCCTGGATGCAAAACTCTTGGTAATGAGATGTGCCTCACAGAAGGACTTTCTGACCACAGTGGCAATGTGGTGGTCAAAGGAGAGGTTGCTGTTAACCTGTGTCCCCAGATCTCTTATAACTCCTTCAGTGTTCAGTGGGCTCCCATCGATGTGGTAATTAGTGGGAACTGAGTTTTTCCCAAAGGGGATGACAATGCATTTTTTGACATTATGCTTAAAGCCATGGTTTCGACACCAGTCCTTGGTCTCAGTGAGGCCTTTCTGTAGGATGTTTGCATCACTTGGGGAGTTAATAATGGCTCCCAACTTGCACTTGTCAGTGAAATTGGTCAGCCATAGTCCCTCCATGTTGGCCTGGACTTCTGAGAAGTATATGCCAAACAGGAGAGGACCCAGGACTGATCCCTGTGGGACTCCACTCGAGACTGGTCGGCAGTCTGACTTGGAGTCCGCTACTTTCACACTGTGGGTTCTATCTGTGAGCCAGTTTGCAGCTCACCTAATGATATAGGGGTTGATGCCTAGTTTGGTGAGTTTATCAATAATTCCTGAGTGAGGAATGGTATCAAAGGCCTTGGCCAGATTGAGGTAGGCTGTATGAACTGCCTTACCCTCATCCACAGCTCTGATGACTGACTCAAGGAAGTCAACCAGGTTGAGCAGGCATGATCTACCTTTCACAAAACCAAATTGCATGGGATCTAGAGTTTGTAGATTCCCTATATCTTTGTTAATTAGGTCCAGCATGATGCACTCCATAGCCTTACATATCAGACTTGTCAGGCGAATGGGGAAATAATTTCCAGGGTCTGTAGTTGCTCCTCCTTTATGGAGAGGGATGACAGTAGCAGTGCACCATTTGGAAGGGACAAAGCCTAAGGTGTGGCTGTGAGTGAACAGGGCACACAGATGTGGTGCCAGTTCATTTTGTAATTCATGTAGAACACAGCAAGGGATATTGATGGGTCCCATGGAAGCTGTATTCTTGGCCTTGGACAATGCAGCTTTAACCTGTGCTGCAGTAATGCTGGATGCCTGGCATTCTTCCAGTATTGAGATTGGTCCTTTAAGGGGGCAGAGAGGGTTAAAATTGGCACTGAATTGGTCGGCCAGTATGTTGTCAATATCTGGGTATTGCTGTGGAGGTTCTTGATATAACTATTGAAGGCTTTGTGGTTGTTTTTAGTGTCTGCCGCAATTCTGCCTTCATAGCTGGCTTTGGAGGTTTTGATGAGGGATCTCAACTTTTTGTTGAGACTAATAA
Organism: Protopterus annectens; assembly: GCF_019279795.1. Classification (NCBI taxonomy): domain Eukaryota; kingdom Metazoa; phylum Chordata; order Ceratodontiformes; family Protopteridae; genus Protopterus; species Protopterus annectens. The sequence continues at coordinate 1,349,286,277 of NC_056726.1, read as the reverse complement.
GGGAATTTTTCCAGTCTTGGGATTTCACCTTTTTCTGCAACAGTTGATTCCTTCTGTTGTTTATTAATGGCAGGGGACCACCAGATTGTCTTTCTTTTTTTGGAGGAGAGCATCTTGCTTCTGTTGGGTATGGCTAGTTCCATGCATTTATGTACATGTTCATACAGCGCATTAGTGTATGAGTCGGCAGTCATGCATCTATTTTCCATTGGCATGGGTGCCATGAAGTTAGCCACCTCTATTTTTAGGAGTCCAAAGTCAGCTTTGGAGAAGTTTTTCATAGTGGATACCTTTGCAGGGGGTGTGGGTGAGATGTGGATTTCCATGGTGATTAGTTTGTGGTCAGATTTAACCAGGGAGGAATTGACTATTGGTGTACAGCAACGGTTGCCCATGTTAGTAATAACCAGGTCAAGGATGATGGAATCGGAAGCAAAAATTTAAATGGGTGGGTTCCTCTCTGATAAGTTCTGTTTGAATAGAGGAACAAAGTAGGGGGTATCCTCTTTCCTCTTTGTTATTTGCATTATATTTAGAACTACTGGCAAAGAAATTAAGGGACTCAGAAATTCAAGGATATAATTGGTATGGTAGTCAAGAAAAGCTGTCTTTATTTGTAGATGATATAATTTTCTATCCCATAAAACCAGACAATGACAGTGTTGTGGAACATTTTGAAACAATTTCACATCTTTTAAGGATACAAAATGAATGAAGATAAAAGAAAGCCAATAGCTGTAAACTATGTACCCACACAAACTGCTTCAGCACTACTCATACTTATGGGGACATGATAAAATGAAGAACTTAGAAGTATGGATTAGAAAGCATTCTGTTATGGCATCTGAGGATATATGGGAAGAGACTAAACAAAAGATAATACAAAAACTGAGAAATTGGAAACTCTGTTTTATGGCTATGGAGAGCAAGATACAAGCAGTCAAAATGTTTTTTGTCCCTTTAGTATTATACACAGGTCAGGCTGGGGGGAGTGATCAAGAAACAAAGCGAAACCAGTATTTTGGATGCAGATCCTTAAGGAGAATAATAATAACCTCAAGGAATATTATATTCATAAAGTAGCATAAAATATTCTAAGAATTAAAAACAGGAAAAAGGCACTAGCCGAGCTGGGGAACACAATGAAATGCTGTGATATCCAAAGGCAGTAAAATGTTTTATTCTGCACCACATATTAAAACAAATAAGTAACAGAGCAGTAAATTAAGTGCTTTCTTCTCTGCTTATTCAGAGACTTCATCAGAATGCCCTAACAATTCCATTGCTTTTATACAATAATGATTAATTTTATCACTACATGCACGCCCCCTAATTACCACAACAAACCAGCTAACAAACACAATCCCTTATGTATGTGTATATATACAAGTTAAACTGTATTATCATATTATGTCACTCTGAAGCTTCCTTACTGTTACTTATTTCTACTGATAGGGATGACTGCAATTAGGGATACAGACAATAGGCAAGAGGGAGCTGGAATTTACTGGAGAGAACTGGCAAAGCAACCAAGGTACTGGGAGCAAATAATTAGAAAGAAAAAGTTAACAGAGTGTGAAGAGGCCAAGAACTTATTTGGATTGCAGGCTAGAGATTGCCTTCCATATCAAGGACTAATATCAGAGTATAGGCAAAAAGAAAGAAATAGGGGGATCCTAAGTGAAAGACCAACAATGGTAGAGTTTTTAGTAGAATCTGCAATAGAAACTGCTGTTTAATAGAGCATATAAAATATTGCATGATAACAATAAAAATCAAACAGAATCAAAAGAAAAAATAGGGGGATCCTAAGCGAACCAGCAATAGTAGAGTTTTTAGTCGAATCTAGAACAGAAGCTGCTGTTTAGTAGAGCATATAAAATATTGCATAACTATAAGAATCAAACAGAGGAGGTTATAAAAGATATGGAAGAGATACTGTATATGCAATTCACAAAGAAACAATGGGCGGATATATGTGCGACTCCCTAATATGCAACAGAATCTAGAAGATTTAGGATCTTTGCTTGGAAGTGTTTACACAGGTATTTTTATACCTTAAGTAGACTCAAAAGAATTTTTCATCAGGTAGATAGAAAATGGTGGAGGTGGGATGGGGAAGAAAGAGGTAATTAGGAAGATATCTTTGGGAGTGCAATGAGTTGGCTGACTTTAAAAATTCCCTGCAGGCTGCTCTCTCAAAAATACTGGGTGAGCAAATTAGTAAAACTAAGGAATTTATTTTTTATCCATGATACAGAATCAGAATTGCTGAGTCTAATTATAGTGGCTGCCAAAAAGGCAATTACTAGAAAATGGAAATCAAAGTTTAAACCAACTGTACTAGAAGTAGTGAATATAGTAAAAGAGATAAAGCAACTTGTAATGAGATTTTTACAAGAGGGTAGGCACAAATTGCAAGATCACAGACCAGATGGCTTAGTGGTTAAGGTCTTCACCTCCCATGCACAAGGTACAGGGTTCGATCCTGACCTCTGACCAATGCCTGTTTGGAGTTTGCATGTTTTCCCTGTGTTTCCATGGGGTTTCTCCCATGTCCGATAAACATGCTGAGTGTTTCCATCTCAAACTCAGCAATGAATGGAGTTGTGGGCAGCAGCACAGACTCTATATGGTACCCTATAGGGGGAAGAGTTGTACAGACCAACCGTTTTGGGCATCTACTGTGGTGCGCAGTATCCGCAAGATAGGAGAACATGGATCACAGTCTGTGTGCCGTGGCATGGCTAGCCACTCGACGGTATAAAATATGGCTTTAGGCGATTTGGTCATGTTGACTAATGCTGCCAAAAATGGGCATGGGTAGTTACCGGAGATAAGTGGGTTTAGGACCCGGCCTACTCTGACCCACACCAGGGACCCTTGCTAATGGTGAGTGGGGTATATGTGCCCCTATTGGCCAGTGTGTGCCCACCATAAAGCCCAGCAGCCCTGGGTCAATAAAATACTGGCTGGCCGGTTTCTAGTTGCCCAGCCTGGGTTACGTGGGATAGCTCTGTTGAGAGAAAGCTGGACGTAAAACCAATCTACCTGCCAAATATGAACTGAGAATTGCTAAGCTTAATATAGGTTCACTGACAGGATGCAGCTTGGACGTGGATGACATGATGATACGGAGGAGGCTGGACATCCTATGTATCCAACAGATGAGATGGAAGGGCAATGCAGCAAAGCCACTTGGCTTGGGATCCAGAGTCTACTACTCAGGTGGGGGGAAGGCTAGAAGTGGATAGTGAGGAAAAGAGTGCATTCAGACAGCAGTTACAGGACCTACTAGATAAAGCAGAACAACATGAATTGGTGTTGATAATGGATGACTTAAATGCACATATCAGGACAGACAGAACAGGATATGAGGACTGCCTGGGTCCACATGGGTGGGGTAACAGGAATAAAGAAGGAGAAGCCATTCTAGACTTCTGTCTGGCAAATGGCTTGATAGTAGCCAACACATGGTTCAGAAAGAGAGACAGTCACAAGATCGCATACAAGAGTAGCCAACATGCAACTCAAGTAGACTTCTTCCTAGTAAGGAAAAGGCACTGGGGTAGAATCCATGATTGCAAAGTCATCCCCTGTGAAACAGTGGTTCCACAGCATAAACCACTAGTTGCCACAATCAGCTGCAAGCAGTAGTCAGAGAAGGCTCTAAGGTCAACAGAGACCAGGTTGAAGACCTGGAAGTTGATTGGAGAGAAAGCACAACAGTTCAAGGAATTACTCAGGGCTCTAGCACCCCAAGAAGAGAAGGAAATAGGTGGAGTTGAAGAAGAATGGCAGCGCCTAAAAACAGCATGTGTTAAGACTACAGAAATTATATGTGGCCGAGCCAGGTATGGAAATAAGGTACATAAGGAAAGCTGATGGTGGAATGCAGAAGTCCAGGAAATCATCAAAAGAAAGGAGGCGTGCAGGAAGAAGTGGGAGATAGAAAAGACTGACCAGGCTAGGAAGGACTACTGGTTGGCTAACAAAGAAGCTAAGAAAGAAGTTGCAATAGCAAAGAATAGGGCATCAGAGGCACTCTATCAGCTTCTGGAAAGTGACTCAGTAAGGGGCACAAAGAAACTATACCAGGTTGCAAGGCAAAGACAGAAAAATAAAGAAGATGGTCAGGCACCCTTCATAAGGGATGCCAGCAACAACCTGCTCACCAGTCCAGAGGGCATTAAAGGCAGATGGGAGGAGTATTTCCAGCAGCTTCTGAATGAGGAAAATCCCACAGAAGCTGTACTGCCCCAGAAATAGCCTACAATGAGAGAAGAAGAGGAGCCCACCCTAGAAGAAGTAAGAACAGCACTAAGGAAGATGAAGTCAGGGAAAGCAGCAAGCTGAGAGGAGGTCACAGCAGATATGATAAAGATGCTGGGTGAGATAGGGGAGAAATGGCTCCTGAGGATACTAATAGCAGTGTTGAGAAAAAGGCATATCCCAGATAACTGGAGAATAAGCGTACACATGCCATTGTACAAGAACAAAGGGGACATCCACAGCTGTGGGCAGTACAGAGGCATCAAACTCCTATCATATTCCATGAAAGTTCTGGAGAGGGTGATTGATAAATGGATATGCAGAATAGTAGAATGTAATATGGGAGATGAGCAGTTTGGATTCAGATCAGGATGCAGCACAACTGACTCAATGTTAGCATTGAGACAGATACTTGAGAAGAAGCTAGAGGTGAGGAGAGAGTCCAACTGGGCATTCCTAGACTTGGAGAAAGCATATGACAAGGTCCTAAGAAAGCTGATCTGGACAGTAGTGCAGTGGTTTGAAGTCCCAGAAACATTGGTAGAATTAGTGCAGGCTATGTACAAGGACCCAGTGACTCAAGTACGAACAGTGTTCCACCTCACAGAGGGGTTCCCAGTGGCAGTAGGTGTACATCAGGGTTCAGCTCTGAGCCCACTGCTGTTCATACTGGTGATGGACTACATTACCAAACAGGTTGGAGGGGACTTATCAAGTTGCTGTATGCAGATGATGTGGCATTACAGGCAGACTCTGAGCTATAACTTCAGCAAAGGATAGGAGAATGGAATGCAAATCTGAAGGCACATGGGATGAAAATAATCACAGAAGATAAGACAGCGGTAATGGTAGCAAACCGGGGAAATCAGAAGAAGCTAAGAACAGAGATAGAAGGGAAGATAGTGGAACAGGTAAACAGCTTCAAGTATCTGGGAGGGGTGGTTGAGGAGAAGAGTAGTCTGAATGAAAAGGTCAAAGCAAGAATCAGAGGGGCTGCAGCCAACTGGCATAGAGTATCAGGAGTAGTCTATGACAGAAGAATGTCAAAGAAGCTGAAAAGTAAGGTGTACAAGACAGTGGTGCAACCAGTACTACCGTATGGTACAAAAACCTGGGCAAGAAAGGCAGAGCAGTTGAAGAAGTTAGAAGTGATGGAAATTAAGTGCCTGAGAAAGGTGGTAGGATGCACACTGTGGGACAGATGAAGAAATGAGAACAAAACTGCAGAAGCCAAAGTAGCTCCAATTGCAGAAAAGATCAAAGAGATTATGGTGGTTTGGGCACATGTGCAGAAAAGCAGAAGACAATCTGGTGAGGAAGATTTGGGACAGACAGGAAGAAGGTAAGAGGAAGTTAGGACGTCCAGCAAAGAGGTGGATGGATTGTGTGAAAGAAGATCTGTGACAGTCAGGCATGAGTGTTGAAGAAGGCAGGAGTGTGGCACTGAATTGAGAGGGGTGGCGACAGTTAACACGATACCCTGAACCCATGTAGAAAAATGGGAAAAAGGGGACTGTTGATGATGATGATGATGGAAGGCACAAATTACAAAGAAAAAAGGGGAATTGTGGAAACAATACATGCAGGATAATTTTTTCAGGAGGAATGAGGTTTAAAAGAAGGTAGGATTTGAATTAGCTATGTAATATTTGATTAGCAATGACTGGATAGATTATAAGTGATGTATAATGTTTGCAACTAAAAATATGTCTGATTGCCTATGTCATAAGTGATAATTTAATAAAGATGTTTCTTTTTTTTTAACATCTTTAGCCAGGTGTTGGGACATCCCAAGATGAGAACCTGTGCAATAGCCCATTTAGTGGCTGTGTATGAAATAAGTCACTATTTTCACTGTATGTTTATATAGAGAAGCCTTTGCCAAAAGGTTGAGAATGGAGACATGATTGCTGCCATGGTCATGATTTGCTCATGTTTCACCACACTCTGGTGTTTGAATAAAACTGGTTAGGATTGTGCTGATATATTATGAGAATATTTAAAAACATTTTATTTTCGATAAATATCTCAAAAATGGAAAGTTGTATTCATTCTGGTAGGTACAAATAGCATGGATCTCAGTACTTCAGATGTGCTTAATGAAGACAGTCACTAAATGTTATTTTGTATTTTTGTCTTGGTTTGTGTGCATGGTCAAGCAACACATTGCTCCAGTGGAGCTCCTTTTGTGGCCTGTGTACAAAGTAATAAAATCTTCAAACATATTGCTTGGCAGAGATAAGCACTACTGAAATTGATAAATAACAATTAGCCCAGCAGAGCATCATTATCAGATTCAAACAGGTGTTTCAGCAGTAATGCTAAGCGTTTCAGAGTTGGGCAAAGGCTTCTCTATATAGTTCAGTACAGTTCCAAAGTATAATGAGGAATGCATCTTTTACTGTGAAGCTGAAAGGAAAACTGCTACTATTTTGCTTTCTGGGGGGCAATCATCATCATCACCATCATCATCATCTATTTTTCTCATTTTATGTATGGGTTTGGGTTAACATATCAACAGTCGCCACCTCTTTTGATTTGGTGACACTCTTACTTATTTTTTCTCAGTCAAGCCTGTCACAGGTCTATTGTCATGTGACCCATTCACCTTTTGGCTGGACATCCTTATCTACTCTCGTCATTTTCCTGTTTTCTCAAATTTTCTTTACCAGATCCTATTCTGATTTCCTGCACATGTGGCTGAACCACCCAAATCTGTTATGCTACACCCTGTCTGCAGTTGGATTAACTTTGACTTAATCTCTGATGTCCTTATTTCTTTATCAGTCCCACATATTGCTACCATCTCAGGCAATTCATCTCCATCACCTCAAGCTTCTTGAGCTGCTCTGCCTTCACTGTGTGGGTATAAATGCCAGACAGAACCAGTTGTACCACTGATTTGTACATCTTAATTTTCATTTTTTTTGCATTCTTCTGCCACACACTACCCCTGATACTTTATGCCAGTTGAATGCAGCATCTGTAGCAAAGGAAAATGCAAGAGCTCTACTGACAGACATTTGTTGCAAGTTATTTTAAATTTGTTTTGCTTCACTGTATGTTTTACTGTGCAGAACAGAAGTAATATTAGTGTGTATTGAGCAAAAGGGTATCATGGTACAACAGCATACTCCTCACAATGTGTGTCATGCAGAACAGTTCTATTGGCAGTTCAATGTTAGAGTGCAGAGACATCATTTCAATAGGGTGTGCCTTAGTTGTTATTGTGTGAAACAGTACTACTGTCAGTGCGTATCTGACAAATAAGGATCATGGAATACCAATGCATTCATACAATATTTATTTATTATTTATTTATTGACATTTGATTACTGTGAATGTCTGACTGGGTAGGGGCCCATTTTCAGCAGAGGCCTGAGGAGAAAAGCTCCAAAGTATTACAAAAGCATTTTAAGAACAATAATTTTAAAATCTTTACAAATAATAGAATAAAAAATGGTAAAAAACGTCTACAGTTTAAGTAATTATACCAGATTAGATTTAATGGAAAACATTGGTTAAACATAGATACAAGTTATATGACAATGTTTTAATATTCTGACAAATTTTAAGCAGTTTATTGAGAAATTAAAGTTAGGTTAGTATAACACAAACAGGAATTTCAATACAAAGTGAGAGAAATAGGTGTTTTGCAAAGTACTGCTATTGCCATTGTTATATGAAGGCACTATGTCAGACCTCTAGTTGGAAAACTATATTTCCCTATCAAGTCTGCATTTATCTTTACTGTGTAATATGTACTACTTTCACTATTTTTCTGTACAGATGGAAATCACAATAACCTGCATCACATTAATTTGCAGTGCATAATGAGTCCATCAAAGTGCTTCATCATTGAAATGAAATAAAACAAAGTAGTAACGTTAAATAAAGTCACCACTATTTTTTCCTGATAACTGTAAAAAATGATAAAGATTAAAAGATATACACTATTAGGAACATTGAGCTATTAACAGTGTAATGATATACGTGAGAATATTTACTACAATGGAAGCAGTTGCTTTACTGCAGTAATCCATCCATTTATTAATTCATATTTCCAATAACCCACTTAATCATTAACAGTGTCACAGTAATACCAGTCTCTTCTAGCAGCCACTAGGTTTGGGACACTGAAACCCATTCTGGACAGGGTGCTGCTCTGTCACAGAATGCATAGTCTCACTTACTCACATGGTGGGCGCACACACACACACACACACACACACACACACACACACACACACACACACACACACACACACGATTTAGAGAATACCAATTTACCTATTGTGTTTCTTTGGAAAGTGGTAAGCATTTATACCACAAAGAAAATAATAGACACAGGGAATACACACAGGCTCAACACAGAAATCATCTCAGACAAGAATCAAACCAGAGAACTTCTTTCTGTAAGGCAGCAATTCTACTTGCTGTGCAGCTGTGCTGCATATGCCTCAAAGCTATAACAACATATATGAGGAAAAACACAAAACATAAAAGTGACAGCTCCAGGGTAGTGAAAAACTCCACCACAAGTATAAGCTACACTAAAATGCAACAAAAAGGTCTATTAGCCAGCTAAACCCTATTCATGGAACTAATCTTCAGAAAGCTCAACATACGATTATAATAATACAATTTGTATTATTATTGCTACCAAACAGAATTAATTTGTTGTTTTAAACACCTATATAGCAGTATTACTTGTGACACAAGAAAACTTACATTTTTGTATAAAAGTAATCAAATCATACTAAAAAGTTCAAATTTACAAACATCATACATCACATATATTGTTATATATCCTATAATCTGAACAACATTACATAAATTATTCAATTTCTACCTTCTCTTAAACCTCATTCCTCATCCAAAACATTGTTCTGTATGTACTGTTTGCACAAATTCCTTTTCTTTCTAAGTAATTTACTCCTTCCCTTTTCTAAAGCTCCCACTAAAACAGAATTAATTTCTTTTAGTAATAAGACCAGCATACATTTAATATTTTATCAGTTATGCTACTTTCATATTATGTAAGAAGCAAATTGTTACACATCCCCATATGCAAAAATAAGTGTTTCTTATACAAATAATATACAACAATATAGAGTAATATATATTGCAATATGTTTAGTTTCCATTCTTAATTCATTACCTTTCTTTTATAATCAGATGTGAAGAAAAAAACAGACACACATTACAAATCCATGGACCTTCTTAAAAATCTTAAAAGATACTTAGAATTGAATGAAAGCAGAGAACATCCTACAACATTAAGCTTTATTTAACACATGATAGCTATTATTTATTTTTATTTATTTATTTTACATTTGTTAACTGGGGGTGCCTGACTGAGCCGAAAAGGCCCTTTTTCAGCAGAGGCCCGGGGAGAAAAGCACCACAAAGAAAAATTACGGACACATTTAGTTATTTAGACATGATCAGTATACACACAAATTACAAGAGACGTGTTTTTACAGTAGTATGCGGCACATAAACAGTTACAGTGGAGGAATGTTATAACACTAAGTTATACTAACTAAGTGAAAGTCATTCGCAAAAGACCACTAAAATTAAGCGCACAAGCCATATTGCGTCTCTTTAGTTCTGACTAAATGAGACTCAAAAGGTAAACAACTTTGGAAGCCAGCAATGCTACTGGTATAAAATGTAAACAATAAATAAAGAAAAACACAAAATGACAATGATAACAATGGTGATGTGACAGCACAGTGCAGCAGCATATTGACAATGCTAATAATACTTGACTATTATTAGTATAACATGCATTATACTTGTATTATTCTAGAACGTACAGCATTACTCATAGCTAATGTATACATATCCATATCCCATTGTAAACAAGGTCATGCAAGACCATTTGTCTATGAATATTAAAAGAGACCCTTACTTCCCATTTATTACTGTTACTTATATTGTACAAGTTTAATTGCTCCCAGGAATTCATTAAAGCCCTTTTACATTGTGTTAAGGACTGTGGTAAAATGGGCCTGTTAATGCAATGCAGCATTTTGCAATTCATAGACATGCCAGCTGCCATCAGGAATGACCTCATTATCAGCTAATTTGCATGTCCATGAATCACAGTTAACTACAGCAAAATGTGGATGAGCACTTCCCAGGGTAGTTAAATGTGGTGGCTGCATCATGTTGACAGAGGCATATCTACCCTGTCAATTATACCCTCACACACACACAAGTACACATTCAACCAAATGCACACACGTATCACAGTCCTAATACCTGTTCCTTAGTTGTCTGCACATCCCTTAGATCTCCTTTCCCTAGGCCATCATGGAGGGTTGCAGTCCCAGATTGCAAGTCATATTCCTGGTGTCTAGTGTCTCCATGCTAGTTTAAGTGCCATTAAGGCACAAGAGGTATCCCTGGTGCCTAGTGTTCCCCTCACCTCTGATCCACATATTGACTTAAGTGCCATTAAAGCTCAAGAATAGTATCAATAGTGTCTAATGCCCCCCAGTCCCAATACCCACACTGGCTTGATTACTATTAAAGCACACGTCTTATGATGTAATCCCTGGTGGCTAGTGGTCTTGCTATCTATAGCTATGGGCTATACTTGTTAGTTAGGGGTATGTGAAGGTATGACACCCACCCCAACCCACACTCACTCACTCACACATATGGATCAGATACACACATAAAGCCCCTTCCTATCCATCCAGACTCACACACTCATCCATTTATCCATTAACACACACACACACACACACACACACACACACACACACACACACACACACACCACACCCTCTCACGACCCCTCTTATGTTATCTCTCAGGCAGAGAGATCCCTGCACACACCCGCACATACAGACATGCAGTCCCTCATGTACACTCAATCACACACCTCCTGACCCTATGTTACCACTAAAACATCAGTACTTATCTCTTCTGCACTGGCTGAAAATAGGCCTTTTAGTTATGTCCACTACTGTAACATGGTAGGAATGGTGTTGTTAATCTACAGAGTTGTGTGAGGCTATGAATCACTTAGTTTGTAGATGCCTTCATGGCAGTGATTCTGGAGAGAGAGAGCACATAGCTAATTAGAATATACCTCTTGCCTGGACTGCATCATTTGCATGTACATGACCTTGAAGACAACCTGAAGCAATGCTGTACATTTTCGTGCTAGAACACTGTGTTAGGGCTGCCTTTGAATTCAGAATGCTACCATGAGGTGTACATGAGGTATGTACTTCACTGTAATGTTTATGAAATTCTCCATTAATCATTTATGTCGTACGCATGTAATGTGTATATCATCTCATTGTACACATAAAAAACACGCAAAAGCATATATCTGTTCTAATCACATTATTTACCCTTCCCCAAAATCAAAATCAATCACATTCTTTGAACAATTCATATACAATAAAACTAACAACAAAGGCTAAATGCATTCATAAGCATAATTACAAATCTTATGAAGATGTTGTTATTAAAATTTAAGCAAAAAAAAAAAAAAAATATATATATATATATATATATATATATATATATATATATATATATATATATATACTGATGGAATTTAATATCAGAAAGATTATGATGCTGTATCAGAAATTCAAAATTCTACAATGCAAGTCTCATAACCTGAAAGAAAAAAAACATTATGTGTGATTATATGTATGTAACAGCAGATTTTGTAATGTACTGTTATAAGTGAAAACTATTTTTTTTGCAGAGGGTAGCCTGCTGCATCCCTTGATGTGAGTAATTGTACTCCCACACCCCTTACTACTGATATATATATATATATATATATATATATATATATATATATATATATATATATATATATATATATATCTATATAGGTTCATACTAGGCTATCTGCCCTAGGGCATTTATAAGCCTAGCCAGAGTGTGTTTGGCTTTCGCCACCCATTTTAAATGAATTTTGCTATGCCCTTTTTTGAGGTTAGTATACTGTGCCTCTGTCTAACAGTGACACAGAAGTGATACCCAGGGTAAACCCACAATCTCCCATCCACTCATCAAGATTCCTCTTGAAGAGAGTCAATGAGGGATTCTGCCTAACCTGGACTGGGATTTTATTCCAGAGTGAAGGGAGCCTCTGGGTTATGAATCTGTCCCTCCAGCATGTCCTATTTATTTCAGTGCTGAGGTTCAAGTCTCTCAGCGTGTAGCTCGATGGGATTTGGATTTTTGAGGTGCAGCATGTCCCTTAATTCCGGGTTGGACATGGCCTTATCGTCAGGCACAGGTCACCTCTGAGCAGGTGGTATGCCACTGAGTAGAGCTGGAGTTTCTTTAACCGGGCAGCATATGGCATCTGTTTGAGCCCTTTGATCCTCTTGGTGAGGTACTTTTGGGGTCTTTCCAGTTGCTGCAGGTGTTTGGTAAGGTACATCCCAAAAGGGGCATTGTACTCGATTATGGGCCTAATGAGGGATGAGTAAAGAGGCACGATGACCTCCCTAATCTAGATGTGAATCCCTTCATGATTAGGTGGGCTATATAAAATGTTTTTCTAACCACTTTGGCCATGTGGTTGTCAAATGAGAGATTGCTATCAACTTGGGTCCCCAGGTCCCTAATTACTTCTTCTATACTTAATGGATTACTACCTATGTGGTAATTTGTGGGCACTTTGTTTTTGCCAAAGGGGATGACTATACACTTTTGGCGTTTAGCTTGAGGCCATGGCTCTGGCACCAGTTGTCTGTTTCTATGAGGCTCTTTTGGAGGATGCTTGTGTCGGCTGGAGAGTCGATTATGGTGCCCAGTTTGCAGTCATCTGCGAACTTGGTCAGCCACAGTCCTTCTGTGTTGGCCTGTACCTCCGAGAAATATATACCAAACAAGAGAGGTCCCAGGACTGAGCCTTGTGGGATGCCACTTGTAACTGGTTTGGAGTCTGACATGGCTCCAGCAATTCTAACCATGTGGGTTCTGTCCTTGAGCCAGTTTGCAACCCATCTAGTGACATAGGGGTTTATATTTAAGCTGGTGAGCTTATCTATAATGCCCGAGTGGGGTATTGTATCGAAGGCTTTTGCGAGGTCCAGATAGGCTGTGTGGACCACCTTCCCTTCGTCAATGGCCTTGGTGACTGTTTCAAAGAAGTCAACCAGGTTTAAGAGGCAGGATCTGCCCTTAACAAAGCTGAACTGGGAAGGATCCAGTGTCTGTAGGTCCCCAATATCTTTATTTATGAGGTCCATGATGATCCTTTCCATAGCTTTGCAGACCAAGCTAGTCAGGCTTATGGGGCGATAGTTTCCAGGGTCCGTTGAGGCACCACCTTTGTGGAGAGGGACCACTGTTGCTGTACGCCACTCTTTGGGTACATAAGCTGTAGTAAGGCTGAGATTGAACAGTAGTTTTATGTTTGGGTTTAGCTCTTCTTGGAGTTCATGTAGGATGCAGCCTGGGACACCGTCTGGTCCCATTGATGCTGTGTTTTTTGCTTTGGAGAGAGCGGCTCCCACCTGAGCATCTGAGATGTCAGGGGGGCAGCACTCTGCTGGGATAGATATTTGCCCTTTTGGTGGGGAGGGGGGGGAGTTTGCACTGAACCTGTCAGCTAGGATGTTGGCAATGTCTGTGGGTTCGGTGTATTTTTTGTCATTTTGGACTAATTCTGAGCATATCTGGGAATTCCCACCCAGGTTCCTAACATAACTAAAGAAAGCCTTGTGATTATCCTTAGTGTCCTGTGCAATTTTTCTCTCGAAGCTGGCCTTTGACGATTTTATGAGTGCCCTTAGTTTTTTGCTAATACTGTCAGAGATGCCTTCCCTTTTTGGGATTTTGCTCTATCATGTAGTAGCTTCCTCCTTCTATTGTATAGTTTGTTTATGGCTGGGGTCCACCAGACAGGTCGTCTGCCTTTGGAGGATTGGGTCTTGGTTTTATTTGGGATTGCATGATCCATGCATTCCTGAAGGTGTTCATAGAATGCATTTATACAGGATTCTGCAATCTGGGCCGTATTTGCCCCAGGGGCTTTGAAGGATTCCACCTCGGTTTTGAGGAGTTTGAAATTTGCTTTAGAGAAGTTTTTCACTGTGGTTTTCTGGGCAGGGGGTGGGGTCGGGATGTGAATATCCAGTGAGATCAGTTTATGGTCTGATCTTACCAGTGAGGGATACACTTCTGGTCTGGAGCATAGAGTCCCCATGTTGGTGATGATCAGGTCCAGTATGTTTTCCCCTCTTGTGGGAGTGGTAACAAGTTGTTCCATAGCATTTGAGTTTATGAATTCTAGGAACCTTTGGGCAAGGGTGTTGGAGCTAGAGTAATGCTCCCAATCTATGTTTGGGTAGTTGAAGTCACCCAATATAATGGTGTTCGGAGAGACCTTCATATTTTCCAGTGTTCTCAGGAAGGCCGAGTGGGGTTCCTGGGTTTGGGAGGGTGGTCTGTAGCAGGCAGGCTATAAACTGGAAGGCAGTTTTACCCACTGTTAGTTGCACATGGATAGTCTCTGATGCTTCGTGCTTTGCCACCAACCTGGAGGTGTGGGTATCTTTGATGAATATCAATACTCCCCCTCCTTTTGTGGTTCGGTCCAAGTTTTGGGGCCGAAAAGCATGTTATGAGGTATAACCTGGTAGTGCTGGGGTGCTCTCGGGAGTCCTGAACCAGGTTTCTGTTACTGCACAGATATCGATGTTCTCCATGCTAAGGAGAGTTTTGAGTGCATGCATCTTGAGGTTTAGACTTCTGGCATTGAGTAGCATTACTTTTAGTTTCTTATCCCTTGTGATACCTATGGAGGTGGGTTTGTCTTTTGAGCCTTGCCTAAAAAAGGCACTATGGGGGTAGCAAGAGCCTTTGCCAATATCCGAAAGCCCATGGGTGACAGGTGCAAGCCATCCCTAGCAAAGCATCGTGGCTTGTCGAGCATATCATCCCAGGCTGACAGGCATTGGATCCCCTTTGAATGACACCAATACTTAAGCCAATTGTTGAAATTGATCATCTTGTCTTCATATTGTGGCATAATTCTTGGTGAGGGTAAGATGCTACTCAAGGTCAGGGTCATACCAGCCTGGGCTACATGCTCAGAGAGCTCCTCTATGTCTCTTTTCATGTAGTCCAGGGAGGTACGTCTCAGGTCATTCACACCAGCATGGACAATGACTGAGTCATATTTGTACTTGCCTTGGAGTGACCTGAGTGCTTGTGTTATGTGGCGGATCCTAGCGCCAGACAGGCTGCTCACCATGACCTTCTCCTTGTTCAGCCTGGTGGGCGGGGCGCCAGTGTGCCTGACGATAGAGTCACCTATTACAAGTGTATCAGGTGTGTTGTTTAGCCTTAAGGGCTGTGACTGTTCGGCACACTGGCTTTGTGAGATATGTGTTGCACGTGTTTTGTTTTGGGGTAGCGGTTGCTTGGGTGTCTGCTTTGGAGGTCTCTGCTGCTTAGGCAGATCGTTATTTAGAGCCTCTGAGTATGTTTTTGTGTGATTATGTGTTTGGTTTGCTGTCGTGGTAGGTCTATGTGAGACTGGAATTGTAGTGAGTGTGGTTTCCTTCTCCTCGTGACTGGTTATGCCAGTACTGAGTTGAGAGAGCTTAGTCTCCAGTTTGGCTATATGGTTGCATCTCTCACATGTGTTGGAATTTGTTGGGAGGAGAGGGTTGTCTGTGTACATGAGGCAGTTGTAACATTGCCTCAAGATTCCCATATTCACCAGCTGGACCGGAGAGGAGATTGACAACTGACCTTTGGACATGCTAGAATAATATTGGGAATTCCTTTATAATTGAAAACAAGGGCCAATGGGGATTGAGGGTGTAGTGCTTTTAATTTTTAGTGCTGACTTATAATTGCTTTAGTGAGCAAGTGCCAGGTAACAAGGGCAATGTGTTACAGGTAACTTAAATGCAAAAACGACAAACAGTAACTTTCTTTCAAGCGAAGCAAGGAAATAAGTACAGTAAGCAATGCAGATATCACTAGAGATCCACAGAAGCACTGAGAAGCCATGTTTTAGGTGGAATTAGCATTCCAGGGAAATAACAAGCATACAAACAAAGCTAGATTCAGCAGGCCTGGATATAGTCTATGCTACAGCAAACAAGGTGTACCAATTTCAGTAAGATACAGTTCAAATAT